>NC_041375.1:21223540-21276040 GCF_900634415.1 Cottoperca gobio
CGCTTTAGTGTTTAACTCCTCTAGTAAATGAGTAAATTGGAGATATCTATCTCCTACTATACGGTTATAGAAAGATAAACTTCGCTGGTTGTTTGTCAGTGAACTCGTACGAAACAGAAGCACATATTTTACAAGATAACACCAACCTGTCTCCGAGTGTGAAACCGATGAACTGTAGTGTTTGCCGGCTGCTACACTTCCTCTCACAGACTGGAAGCACCGCCGGTCAGCTGCAAACAACCTTTGAGCAGCAAGAAGGGAATCAAACTGAATGTACTGAGAGGGAGGAGTTATGTAAGCTACAGTTAATAATAAATCAGCTTCTTGTTAATCAATCATTAAATGTAGAGTTTAATAATCCAGGATGATTGTGGTGTCTTTTGAACACTGGGAGTTACTTCTGAGGCTTAATGTTTCAGGGAAATCGAGATTATGTAACTATAGAAACATTACATCACTGCTTTATAATTAGTGATGTATTAATGTGAACATGTGGATCTAATTGTAATTACTATATATTCTGCTGCTAGTTTAACCTACACTAATAGCCTACATCAGGGGTCGGGAACCTTTTTGACATGGAGAGCCATAAAAGCCAAATATTTTTAAATGGATTTCCTTGAGAGCCATATATTTAATAAAATCCGAGTACTAAAAGCGGTATCAGTGTTTCCCCTGCCATTGTTTGTGCAGGTGAGCTGACGGTGTATCACTGCATCATACACCAGGAAGCGCTGTGTTGTAAAGCTCTGGAGATGGAACATGTAATAAGCACCGTAACACTGACTGGAAACTTTCTAAGAGTCAATGCAAGTCTTTTCCTGAGGCGATACATTCTGAACATGGCGGTGTGATGGTCGAGGGAAAGTGCTGAATAGATTTTTCGAGTTGCGTGAGGAAATCTGGCCGTTTTTGGAAGCAAAGGGAAACACACCACAGATCTCTGAGACGATGTGAGCTGGACTGTTTGTGCGACATAACGAAGCATCTCACTGTTAAACCTGCAGCTTCAGGGCCGTGTGATCACGGACATGTATGATGCAGTGAGAGCCAAGCTGCCTGTGGGAGACTCAGATGCAGCATGGAAACGATGGCTTAATTTTGGCCCTCTCTGTGATTGAGTTTGACACCCCTGGTCTACTGCTTGCTTTGCGCAGTTTCTCCTCAGCTATTTCGGAAGAGCAGGGCTCCGCTAGTTTTACTTTAAAATGACACAGTATAATTATTTATTACTTGTTAAAATGTCTGCTCAAAATTGTCTGCGAGCCATATCGCGTAAGAGCCATATATGGCTCGCGAGCCATATGTTCCCGACCTCTGGCCTACATCATAATGTATTAATAATGTATATCTGAAAAGTACCTGTCAATGCAGTATTGAAGTATAACGTAGCAGTAAATGGAAATACTAAGTACCACCACTGCTGAACTCTTCTCATGATGTTTCTGTTTTTAAATATTAAGTCACATTTCTGTCATTTGTGCTTTCAAGGGCATGAGCATGTCTCACGCGCTCTTTGGTTGTTATGGTGAACAGAAGCTAACTCGACAGCTATTAGAAAGAAATGTGAAATGTTGCACAGCTGTGTGTCTCAGTGAACTTCCTTCTCAGTTTGTAGTTTAAAGTGTAAAAGTGCAGTCTCACCTCCGCACAGAGCAGCTGAACACGTGGGATGTTAATGCAACATTTCGGATAATCACCGCCATGCAGACAGCTGGAGGCCCGAGAAGATGTCGCGAGCTCTCACTCTGACGGGATTTCTGAGCACCAAAAACTGCCGCGAGACGCAGAGCAGACTCTTCACTCAACATGTTGTGTAATTAAACATATAAAACACAAAATAGGGCAAGTTAAAATATAGAGCTAAAATATTAGCATCAATAAAATATAATAGTAATAATATAAATGTGTGGTAGAAAGTATTGCAAATTATTAAACTGAATGTAGTAAATGTATGCATAATGTCAAGTTAAATATATAAATATATATATATATATATATATATATATATATATATATATATATATATATATATATATATATATATATATATACATAGAGATGTAGACAGGAACGTAGTAAATGTATAATAAAAGTCAAATTGTAATAAATAATAATAAAGAAATACATAAATATATTTATGCAGGTTAAAATCTATTTTCAAGAGTGGCCTGGTTAATGACGTTTGGTCATTGTTTGACAGTAGAGGTGATTCTTCTTTAACATACACAACATCTATAGCAATGACGTCACTTCCGGTGAGATATTTAAAGGGGAACAGAGGTTTGTTTTGGTTTTGACTCCCTAACATAATTTGTCTAAATTAAAGCCTTTTGTTGTTTGTTTTTTTAAATAATTGTCAAAAGTATGATCTCAAGCAAGAAAAGTGTCTGGAGATAACTTATGTTATGATCTGGTGCTATGAAATAAAAAATGGATTTGATTGTAAGGACTATTGTTTTTTAATTTGGTTTCTTTTATATGTGTTCTTATATCTTTACTTGCTTGCATATTTCTCTTTGTGTATGCATACTATATACATAAGTATATATATTTATATGTATATATATAATTGCTTGTGGACATAATATAATCCTATTCTACTTTTGTCACTTGTGTTTATTTATTGTAGTGACATTTATTTATTTTTAGCATTTTATTCTTGCAATTTTTTGTTT
Organism: Cottoperca gobio; assembly: GCF_900634415.1. Taxonomy (NCBI): domain Eukaryota; kingdom Metazoa; phylum Chordata; class Actinopteri; order Perciformes; family Bovichtidae; genus Cottoperca; species Cottoperca gobio. The sequence goes on from NC_041375.1 coordinate 21,226,219, forward strand.
TGCTAAATTCTATTTATTATTGTGTTTTTTTTGCTTTTACTTTTTTGTCTCTGCTGTTTTAATCTGGCTCTGTGAAGGACTCTGGGCTGCATTTGAGGTGAGTTGAACATTGACAGGATTAGTTTTTGACACTAATGTTAACTCACACCGGTGATTATAATTATTTTGCCTGATGATATTTCACAGGAGGCTTTTTGACATGTTGCAGTAGGAAATGCACAGATGGCTTCTTGCACATACCATACACACATCGTTTTTAAGTGGAACTAAAGGTCTCAGACCCCGGAGCAAGGCGCCTGTCAGGTAATCAAGCTTCGATCAGGACCTCATTTCAAAAGAGAAAGAGAAAATCTAAAATGGAGATAATGATACTGACAGTGTTACTGTGGAGCTACTTTTTAAAGATGCTTCTTTAAGACAAACTTGAGAGGATAAAGTATTCGCTGCTCAATTCACAAAGCATAATGTCTCATTTAATTTGGCATTGACAAGTCTTTATTCGTTATCCAGTCTGTCTTCATCCCTCTGTGTGGGTGCAGGTGTCTCCCAACGTCCCAAAAACAATGAATAAAACTATAACAGCGTTTGGCAACAACAGCCATATCAACATAAATAACTGTAGGCAAAATAACATTTTCAAAATAAAAATTCACTGTCTCTGTAGGTTTTGTACAAGAAGGTACGTCGGAGGCCGGAGCTGGTAAACAGAAGTTGTTGTTGATGGTCGGGAGAAAAATGCAATATGCATTATTTCACTTCAGTCTAAAAACATCTATCAAGTGATCAAACTCTTAATCGCAACAGTATACAATTGCAGTAATAGCATTTCTTTTTTTTAAATGATCTTCATGCAGGTTAACCAGTTCCCCATCGATGCTTACAGTGCAGCTTCAGAAATCACATTAGATGAGACATCACTGTTATACGGTGGAGTCAGATACGTGCTCGTTGTAGAGAGTGATATGGTGGTGAATATGTGATTGAAGAAGAAAGACAGGAAGGAGGAACATTGGGAGGGAAACAGACAACAGGCTGAAAGCACTGAAATAAATCAAATAAGTGCTTTGACTTCAACAGCTGTCATTCTGCAGCGCAGCTCATGTCCAGAGAAATATGTGTACAGGCAAAGACTTGATCATCTCATTCAAGCTACACTAGGCAACTTCACATGTAGGCAGCAGTCTTAAAAATATATTTCACAATCTCCACATGATCACACACTTCCACTGTTACCATTAAACTGTCACCTCTGGTAGAAACTGCTCATACTCCACAAATGAAGATGCGATCTGCAGGAAGTCAATGCTTCACGTTGTGTTACATTTTGCCTGATGTAGCCTTAAAGCCTTTATTTTTCTCATTGTCGACAAACTACATGAAAAGACCAAAATCAACCATCTTTAAAAAGTGCTTATTCGTTTCCTCAAACACAAATGGTTGAGCAGGAGTAAACATTTGTTAGGGTCTATTTTCAGGGGCGGATTAATACTCATTTGGTGAGTTAATGGGTTTTACATCAGTAGCATGGCGTATGTGGGATTTACTCAAAATGAACTACAGTTCACCGTAATGACACGTGAGACAACAATGTTCATTGTTTGTTTTAGTCTTTGCATTTGATTTGTTGGCATTAAGAAACTTGTACACTATCTACAGCCTCGTCCTTTACCTGACAAACAGATGGACAGATGTGTCCCGCATCACCTTTCTAAATGCTGAGACATTTGCACATCTTATTTCTAGGGACACAATTTACTCCTGATGCTACGACTGGTACAGATGCCCACAGTGTTGTCTGCACACCGGCTACAATGTAACACAAAAAGCCATCTTTACTGTTTCCGTGTGTGAAGTGGCTGTGACGAGTGTGTGATTCTAGCACTACTGGAAGAGACGGGAGACTGCTTTAAATCAATCTACAGTAGCACTGGCACTTGGACATTAATCATCTTAACAGTGACTAAGCACAAAACAAAGGGGTGTTGTTCCAGTTTGTGTTTGGTAATTTTTTTGTGTGGTGCTGTCATCATGATCCCTGTCAGTCTTTTGGTTTTCCTGCAGTTAGAGGAGTCCCCTTAGGTCTCAACCTTCCCGTACGTCCCCTCTGGAGGGCGGTATTGTTTGGGGAAGGCCTTGAGCTGCAGAGCGTTAAAGGCGTATTTACGACATCCCACATTCTTCATGGTGTTCTCTCTCCTGCAGCCCTCACTGTGGGAAAAAAAGCAGAAGCAATTAATTTTTTATAATGTAATAACATCTGTGAGATTTAGGACTTTCATCATCAGCTGACCTGCGCATACAGTCCAAGGCCTGGTAGAAGACCTGCGGGGCGAGGGCGTGCTCCGTCTGCAGGATCTGACACTGCTCCAGGGTCAGGGACATGGCTGTGCGGTCCTTGGCGCTCTTACAGCTGGTGAAACGCACTCCGTTCAGGCGCCGACACGCCTTTCGGGGTTTGAAGAAACCAGAGATCAGAGGATGACATGTAGCTTTTAAATCAGAATCTTTGGTGTGTTGGTGCATAACACACGGTAAACATAGTGAGAGGATATTAAATTATAGAAGAGAAATTACAATTAAAATATTATTATACATTTTTTTATATGTACAATATATCGGAATTAAAATGAAATAGTTATAGAAGTGGTCGTTTTGTGCAATGTGTTATATGTACGGAGATATAGTCCCACAGCGTGAAGAAAACCATCTCTGCATAGAGAAGCCGTGAGAAGTAAGTCTACCTCGGCAGCTTGCCACAAAATCTCCACGTTCTTGCTTTTCTTGGAGTTCACGTTCTGGCTCAGCTGTTTAAGCAGCTCGAGCACACTGGTGGTGCTGCGGGAGCGAGGCAGGCCTGAGGAGAGAACACAGGAGCGAGGGGTGAGCACAACAAAACACACATTTTCCTTCTGATAAAAGTGTTTCGTGTGTAAACTCACAGTCTTCAGCCAGAACTTCTTTAAACTGGTCGAAGTACGAGCTGAGGCGGGTCGAGTTCTCCATGTTGATCACCTCTTGTAGTGACGTGTCTCCAAACCTGGACACACGTGGAGGATATTAGAGTCACACCTGTCCTGTTAATGTCCTGCCTCAAGTATATAATGTGACTGTGTTGAAGTCATAAATACAATATATTATTACTTCTATTCATTTTCTTACTTACACCGTCAGATTGGATAATACTGCCTTCAACGGTTTATGTTCAGATGTGAATATTAAAAGTGTTCTTGATAAGGAATCACAACATTGAATGGTGTAACAAACGTATCACAATACAAATTGACCTATTCAACCAAATTTGCCATTTTCCTCCTCGTTGCCCTTTGACCTCCGTTTTCTTTCTGTCCTCAGGCCCTCAACCTTTCCTGTCCTCTGATGTCAGCGACTCACTTCTCAGCCAGCGTCTGCTGCTCGTTGATCCCCACATTGAACAGTACGGGCTGCACGCGCAGCAGCATCCCGTTCTGGATCTCTCGTGGCAGCGTGTCAAACATCGCCCCGGGCATCGGGACCCTGACGTTGAAGCCGTTCCTGTTTCCCGTGATCACCGGCAGCATGTCCGGGGCGAAGCTGGAAGTCGCCTGGGTAACTTTAAAGGTGACATTTCTCAGGTCCATCACTCCCACGCTCATATCCTCCAACATGGCCAGCTCCTCACCTTTAAGGAGTCATCACAGAAAAGTACAATTAACATCATTAAGTAAGGATGTCATGGTGTTGGTCCTTTATGTTTGCGTCTTTGTATATTTTGATGTACAGCCTTGGCGTAGGCGAGCACTATCATAGAGCTGTGTGAGGATACATTTCTAAAGAATGCACACAAACACTCCTCACACACAGGTTACCATAGGTGCTGAGCAGGCCCTCGTACTGCACCAGTAAACCGATGGTGTGCAGCTGCCGGAGGAAGCCCGAGTCACAGAGAGAGTTCCTCAGTTTGATGATGAAGCCGCAGATCAGCGCCGTCAGCTGTAAGAAGCACAACTCGTGTCAACACGGCGACGTTTTCTCATGTTTTTAATGCACGCCGTGTCATGACAATGTGTGAAAGACAGAATAGCTAGAAGGGGAAGGTGGAAGTTGATGGACCGTCTGGCAGAAGACGACGTCGCGGCGGTACTGCAGGGTGAGGCTCATGGCGATGGTGGGGGCGCTGTCCTGCATCAGCAGAAACACCATGGCCTTCTTGGCTTTGTCGCTCATCAGAGACGCACAATCCGTCAGCGTGGATAGGAGAGGGTAGAGAGCGTCGCTCCACTCACCTGCAGACACAGCACACAGCACTGAACACACACATAGGGAGCGTGCACACAAGGTTGAATAAAAAAATGACTTTGAAGAATTAAATTTCACAGGTTGACTAATACATATTTTTTAACATGTCAAACAATAATAATATTGCAGGAATACATATGTATTTGATATTGTAGTGACTATTTGGGTTTAATCAACCTTCCAGCACATACAGGATCATTTCTCACCTGGAGACTTCTTTTCTACCTCGGGGCTGATATCTACAAGTGACAGAAAGTTTGTTTAGTTACTCCTACTTGTAACTCAAGTTTATATTTCAGATTCTAAACATGCAGCAACACTGAAGCAGTGAACAAAATGAAGCTACAGTGAAGAGAAAGGCCTGAGTGGCAGGAGTGCGGTGAGAGAAAGATGATGATGATGATTTTGTGGTGGATGTGAGGACGGTGATGATAATAGAGGATGACAAGATGATGATGCTGGTAAATCTTTGTCTTTATGCTCAGGATTTATCCAGACACACGTTCACATCACCCCTCAGCAGTGAGATGAATCAGTACGTGCCATCATACAGCAGTGTGTGTGTATGTGTGTGTGTACCTTTCTTAGTTTTACCCGGCTCCTCGCTGGCGAGCAGGAAGACATCCTCCGAGCTGCTGTCGCTCTGGAGTTTGTCTCGCTGCAGCAGCATGTCCACCCTCTGGATCACACAGTCCAGGCTCTTATTAACATTAAGCCAAACCTTGTCCTGCACACAAACACATTACAAATCAACGATATCGACAAGACAACAAGACCTCAAAGAGCCAGATGGACGTTCTCTTACCCACTCCTCCTCGTGCAACTCTGCCTGCAAGGAGGCACGCTTGTTTCTACTCCCTTCGCCGCTCTCCGGAGGAGCTGCATGGCGAGAGGGCGAGGTGGCGGCACGGGACGGGGAGGCTGTGTGGCGAGGGGAGGGGGAGCGCGATGGGGGACGAGAAGAAGGTGAAAGGGAGGAGGAGGACGGGGACGGGGTGCTTTGCTGAGTGGACTCTGGGCGGGCAGCAGCCAGGGCGAGAATGGCTGAGGACAGCAGCTTAGAGTCGCACACGGTCACCAGCTGACGAGTCTGCAGGAGGAGAGGGGGGAGGAGAGGAGGAGAGGGGGGGGAGAGGGGAGGAGAGGGAAGGAGAGGGGAGAGAAGAGGAGGAGAGGGGGGAGGAGAGGAGGAGGAGAGGGGGGGCGGAGAGGAGGAGAGGGGGGGGAGAGGGGAGGAGAGGGAAGGAGAGGGGGGGAGGAGAGGAGGAGAGGGAAGGAGAGGGGGGAGAGGAGAGGAGAGGAGAGGGAAGGAGAGGGGGAGGAGAGGGGAGGGAAGGAGAGGGGAGAAGAGGGGGAGGAGAGGGGGAGAGGGGGGGAGAGGGGAGAAGAGGGGGGGGAGAGGAGAGGAGAGGGGAGGAGAGGGGGGAGAGGGAAGGAGATGGGGAGAAGAGGGGGAGGGGGGAGGAGAGGGGGGAGGGGGAGGACGCAGAGAGGCTGGTAATGGAATATGTGGCTATACTGAGGGAAATAAATGAACAGTGACTCGGGGCAAATAAATGTTTTATAAAGTCCATAAACCGTCACAAAGGGAGGAAAGGCTCGTATATACAGAATATAATTGTTTTTACTTTTTCCATTCTCTTTGTTGGTATAAAACAACATGTTATCATGTTGTCTATGTTACAGTATATTATGTTTTAGATTATAATCTATAATCCTATAAATGATATACACATCCTCTAAGTGCGTTGTTACCTTCTCTGTTAGGATGGCCAGCGTTCTCTCCAGAGCGTTGGCAGAGCGTTCCTTGGCGGCTCGAGACAGACGTTCAGTGTAGTAACACACCTGTGTCTTCAGAGTGTTTATTTGACCAATCAGCTCCTTCGCTTTCACAACATCCTGAGGCTGGTATGTCATTCCTTTAGAGCCGGAGCCAGCAGAGCTGCGTGTGTGTGTGTGTGTGTGTGTGTGTGTGTGTGTGTGTGTGTGTGTGTGTGTGTGTGTGTGTGTGTGTGTGTGTGTGTAAGACATAAAGTAGAAGATAAATTGTGGAGCTCAGTGATGCCAAAAAAACACACAAAAACGTACAATACGCGTAATCTCACCTTTCCTCCTGATAAGTCCTGACGACAAAACAAATCACAAAACAAACATTCATTAATCATTCATAAAATCAAACACCAGCATGAAACTCTGTTCTGCTCTACTCACTGTTTCCTGGTTTCTTCAAGTTTGTGCAGAAGTTTTCGGAGGCCGCAGCCTTTAAAGCCCTGATGATGAGCCGCAGGAGCACCGATAGTCACAACATCGTACGTCCGGTCTGATCGGAGGACAGTAAGAAAGAGGATAAAATAAGATACTATACGAACAATGTTATTAACACACACATGGACATGCGGTACAAATACCTACCATAGCCAGACTCTCCCTGTACTCTCATCCTCTGGATGTGCAGGTTAGTAGGAATAAACTCCAACTTCCTCTCAGCTTTCAAGGTACTCGACTTAAATGAAGGACCTGAGAGGGAGCAGACAGGAGGTAAAGAGGTTCTTTGTACCTGTATACGCTGTTGCAGCCACTGACGCTGTATGGTTAGTGTGAAGACAAAACATTAGACATAAGTAAACACAGTTAAAACAGACAATAGAAGTGAAGCTGCAATAACACTAGATCCTCCACCTCCCATAATGACACTAAACAAAGCACATTTTCGTTCCCCAGCAGAGATACTCTTTGTGTTTCTAACCTTTGTATTCGTGCAGGTCACTTATGGTCTCCTGGTAGGTGAGGATGATGGTCTGGTACTGAGTGATGATCTGCCTCCTGAGGTTCTCCCAACATGCAGACAGCTCTCCCAGCTCCTCCAGCTCACACACCCTGCACATCACACAGAAGCATTCACGATGGAGACATCCAGCTGATGCACTGATGAGCTCACAGCTTGCAGTTAGTGTCTGCAGCTGCTGCCCAACTTCTCACATCCCCCACAAGCAACCATTAGTGAGAACGGAAGCAGTGGGAATCGTAACGATAATGTTTCTTTCACCGTACGATGAGGATGAGTACGTACAGAATACACACTTCCTGGTATGTCACACAAAGGACACAAAGAAGAGATGAAGACGCTTTTTTGTTCCATATTTGTTGCATAATGTTACAAGCTAACTATGAAAGTATTGCATCTTTCCACACAAGCTTCAGATCAAATTGTGCTGCATGTGGCCCCTGAACTAACATGAGTTTGACACGCCTGCTTTAAAGGGTCAGTGCACAACAACACATCGAGACATTACCTGACGGCGTCTTCCTCCAGCAGCAGTTTGACAAACTGTCGAGGAATATGCAGGGAGAGCGCACTCTCCGCCATCTGCTCCAGGATCCGAAGGTGGTTGCCGTCCGTGGTGGGGAACCGGTACGTTCGAGACATCACGCCCCCAAACACTGAAACGGAACCGAAATAAAGCATCAGAGCCGTGAATCACGGTGACGTCACTCCCACAGAGTCACGCAGGAGGTCGGGACTCACCAGCCTTCAGCAGCGGGTCTTTACACAGAGATGAAGACTTGGATTTCATGCTGGCGGGTTCAGTCAGGCTTGCATCAACAGAGAGAACCATCTGACACACAAGAAGAATCACATCAGATCTGTGGTCTGTTATTAAAACAATACAACCAGAAATAATCTGAAGGTGGAGAATACTCTGAGGTTGAATAGGTTTTTCAAGGCTGCAACTATTATATTTATTATCAATTATTTTCTGGATTTCTTGATGATTGTTTGGCCTAAAATAAATATTATTATATTATTAATATTATTAATATTATTACCATTAACATTATTATTATTATTACTACTATTATTTTATTTATTTATTCATATTACTATAAAGTCATGACCTCATAGCCTTGGCTAGAAGTCCTACAGTATATGCAACATATATATTTTATTATATTATAATGGTTTTTGAATTGTCCCTGACAAATAAACAAATAAATAAAATAAAACAATCAACCAGTCCGTTCAGTTGTAACACTTGTTCCTGGTCACTCACTCTTCCATTAACAGTGTCTCCTCTCTGTAATCTTGCAACAGGAGCTCTCTGCTCGCGCTTCTCCTCTATCTGCCAGGCGATGACAGTGATGTTCCCCACGCGCTCGTTCTCCGCTGACCTGACCCACAGTGACATCGAGCAAATTAAACATCCATGAACCCAAATCCAGCAAGCAAGCAGCGGCCATCAGTCAGTGAAGGAAGGCACAGTGTGTGGACTCTGCTGTTACCTGAGAGTCAGGTGCAGTCTGTGGTGTTTGTCCTGCAGCAGCTCCTTCACAGAAAACATGGAGGAGCCAAGCATGTACATCTGTCACACACATACACACACACACACACACACACACACACACACACACACACACACACACACACACACACAAAGGGGATTTTGAGGATTTCGCTCAGATAAGTGTAGAAGGATTACATAAATAAGAACTGTATTCACTTCCTAGCAGGACATTTGAAGACAGTGGAGTCAAGTTTTGATTGCATTTTTGATTCTGGGTTTACCGTGCCCTGAGTGCGGTCCTTAACATCGTAGACAGAAAGCTTGACCTGCGTCTGCTGAGTGATCAGAGAGTCCTGAAAGAACGCCACGCTGCTCAGGAAGATAGGGTTACTGGTGGTCTGAAGACAGAGAGAGAGAGAGACAGAGAGAGGAAGCTGAAAAGGTTTTGAAGTCTCAAACAGCAGACTCTAGGGAGCAAGGGAAAGTGAACTTTGGTGTACCTCTATGATTTCAGTTTGAGCGTGCTTGGTCCAGAAGGCCTGAGGCGGAGTGGTGCAGCTGATGGCGACGAAGCTGGTTGGCTTGCGGTCCAGAGAGGGAGTGACCAGCTCGCTGCAGGCTGCAGCATCATATAAACACAGGAAGAGATTACAGACGGTGGGATTTAATGGTGGGAAGGTCACTAATCCTTGGCCGTGGGAGGGATGTAATACAGTAGTTTGCACTTACTAATACAGTAATACTTTCAGCTTTAACAAAGGATAAAAAAAAAGCCTTTCTACACAAATGATGTAGTCAACCTTGAGCCAATCAGTGAAAGGCAACTTCATCCTTCATCCTTTAAAGAAGCAGCTGAGCATTGATATATTATTACGTTAAATATGTATATGGTGAACATGTTAGCAGACAGTTGCCTATTTACAGACAATGAGCAACATTTTCATTTATTTGGGGGTGAAACTAAGTCCAGTATTCACTCTCCTCTTAGATCTTAGAGCTAACTGTGTCTGCGTTGGTGCTGCGCAGGTAGCATACACAACATTTATCAGAGCCTTTCATTGCTCAACTATCTTAGACTATTAGGCCTAATGGTGTAAATGAAGCTGTCACTATACGGTGTTTCCAGTAAAAGGACGCTTCTTCTGAACTTACCCACACTAAACTCCAGCACAGGCTCGTCTGGATCCTGACTGCTGCCTGCAGGAGAGAAGCGAGGACGTCAGGTTTTTCATCAGCAAAGAAATAAACAGGTTATCATGGAAGCAGTTACTTAGTTACCTGAGAGAGCCAGTCCCATAATCTCAGCTGATAGCTCAAACGTGTTGGCCCGGTACACCGACCAGGGTCGATGGCGGGGGCTGCGCTCCTTCCCGGACATGGTGGGTTCACGTTGGGGCTGAGGATCTACTTTGGAATAAAAAAACTGTAGAAGGATGTCGAGCAGACTCAAACTCAAAACTCCGTCACGTGAGCTCTTTGAGATGCGTGCTCGTTGGTTTCCCTTGTGCGTTGATCCGAGCGGTCACACCTTTGTGAGTGATGAACCTGAAAGACAGAAGAGAACAACGTGATTATCTGCTGTCCCCCATAGAGACAGGTGAGACAGACGGGACATCTCCAACTCTTTGATACGTCATGCTTCCATCCAGATGGCAGCTGCGTGATTAGACTGCACACATGCCCAGCATCACGTTACAGTCTTCAACACACAAGGTTAGCAGTGCTGGAGTACTATACAAGTACAAATATCACACTGTGAAAATACTATACTGTTACAAGTAAAAGTCCTGCATTGAAAATGTTTCTAAAAGTATGTTAGTGTAATCAGGAAAAGGTACTTCTCACGTTTGAGAAATTCACAGAGGAAAAGTGTGACTTTCCCAAAGCTGGAGGAAATGAAACAGCTGCAGCAAAAACTGTTCCAATAATCAAAAGTAAAGCGCTTCTAGCCGTTCATATCAGTATAAAAACACAATAAATACAATTCGAGGACAGCAACACAGAGATTTATTCATTGACGTTCACAAGTCCACTCTGATTTATTCACATAAATATAGATTTATTCCAATGTTTCCAAAAACGGAAGGAATACCTTGTGTCCTTGTGCGTAGGCTCAGTTAAGGCCATTACAACTACATTAATTGACACATAAATGTGAACCTTAAGGTGTGAACATCACCTTATCCAAGATAACTCACATGGACTAGTGCTCATAAACAAGGCATTTTAACCCGCCAGTGGTGTGACACAAAAGGAGGGGGCCACCAAAATCACAAAGAATCTTCCTCACGGAGCCACAGATATAAATACCAAACTTGATCATAATCTGACCTGCAGGTAGCGAGATATACTGCTCTAAAGAGGCCTCGTTCATAACAACCTCCTCACTTTGACCACACACACTTGCACTAAGTGCTCGTGGTGCAACTCGTAGGGAAACCGAGACACTCGTTTGTTATGTCCGACACTCATTTTGGACGATCGTGCAAAAGCCACAGCGTGAAGGGCCGCTCGTCTTGTTGCATAGAAGATAACACCGCACCTGCCAAATATATGCGCAACAGTGAGAGAGCAGGAACCTGAGGCTGTGCCAAGTGTGGCACACGGTGGAAACGCTGGTGTAAGAGTGAGAATCAGCAACAATCAAGCTGTGAGTGTATTGATTTAGCTCCTGCACAACGAAGCACAAACAGAAGACACAGAGGAACAGAAAAACGGTGCGTGATGAAAATGTGAAAGGTTAAGAAAGGAAAGGAAAAGGATGCAGCAAGAGGTCTCGTGGTTAACCTGAGCAGAAAAGTGCTTCAAATGGAGGTCAATCATTTCATTTCCTGGGGCATGTTTCCTCTTCTCCTCTACCATCACTAAGAGTGATCATCTGGAATAAATGTCTCTCCTTCTCAGAGCCGGTAGACGCGAGAGCATATCTAGCGCTGTAAGTGTTTGTGTCTTTTGTTTCTGTGTATTTGACACAACACTGACAAAAGGATAACACACGCGTGTGTACCACTGCGCATTCATGTGTAAGGCCTTCAGCATCGGAGGTCTATTTTTACACGTGAATCTGATTACATGATATCTACCAGTGACGCACACACACACACACACACACACACACACACACACACACACACACACACACACACACACGGCACTCAAAGCCATCCGCATAGTCACACACACTAAACCCAGAGTGTGAGCGTGATGCTCTTTGCCGGTTTAATCTCTGTCTTGGCATCTTCATGTGAGAAGGTGACAATTACTGCGTGGCTGCTCTGCCTCATTAGGCTGTGTGGGAGTTATTGTCAATGGGAGCTGTCTTTTAAAATGCTGTAATCTCCACTGCCTGGGGCACTGTGGGAGGCTCTCTAGGAAACCCACAGTGGATCTAATGGAAAACCACAGGGAGCCACGGATCAACTTCATCACATCTGTCTGACAATCAGCCTCGTGCAGTCTGCTCCAGGGAGACAAAACGCTGGTGCTGAAACGTCGATTAACTCATCGGAAAATTGATTAACAATCATTTTGGTGACTGTTCAATGCAGAAAACACGCTCTGGTTCCCACATGTGACGATTTGTTGTTGTTTTGAATCAATATCAACTGAATATCTTTGCATTTCTAACTGTTGGTTGTACAAAACAAAACATTTGAAGATGTCACGTGTCATTTTATGTAACACATGACTAATCGATGAAACCAAAGTGTCGTCTTCTAAGTGCTTGTTTTATTCAACCAAGAGTCGAATGCCCACACATATTCAATATATAATTATATTAATTATTAATTTACTGTTGATTGACAAAGTGATTCATTGATGATCGTTATAAATGGTGAGAAATGCTCAATCACAATTTCTTAGAAAGCCAAGGTGACATCTTCAAAGTGCTTTTCTTATCCGGGCCAACGGTCCAAAACACAAAGATATTCAAATGATAATAATATAATACGAGGAAGAACAGCAAATAATCCTTTGTGAGAAGTGCAATCATGCAAAAGCACAACTTTAAATCTTGGAAAGAAGTCATTCAGCATGAGAAAAAACATTTAAACAAATGACGAATCAACTAAAGAAACCTTCGTCTTGAATCAATCTTATCCCTACCGACCCGCTCCACCGCTGCTGCTCTGTACATGACCTCTGACCTCAAAAAGTAAAAACAGGTCAGTGTGAGACTGTGTGTGGTTTTTCAGGTGAGAAGAAGAAAGATGGTGTGGAGTAGAGAGGACAGAGAGGATTCAGGTGGTAACTCGTCAGTCTTCTGGGACGTTCTGGAGGCAGAACTGACCCAGTTAGTGAGGCTGGCTGGCGGCACACAGCTGGACCCCTGCAGATGCTGTCAGTACCGGCTGCACTGCAGTGTCTCTCAGATGTCCTCTTCATGAAGTCGCCTCCTCCTCATCTCTTTAAATCCTAAATGTCCCCCTTCTTCTGCTCTGTCATCCTCCCCTTCTGTATTTTGGTGCTCCAGCATATCTCCCTTCCCTATCCCCCCCTGTGACCCCGATGTCCCTCTCAATTTCAAATCTATTGATCCTGTTTCGGTCCAAAGCTGAGCTGTGCCGCTCTGCCGTCCCTCGAGTCTCATCTACAACCGTCTACTTGATGTAGAAATGTCTGGCGTAACCATGGACACATGGGCGGCTGACTCCATCCACACATCTACAAACTGCTCTCTGATCAGATTGAGCAAAGAGGAGCTGAATATGCAAATGTGTTTACTCCTGAGAGGAGAGCATTTATCCACACACACAGAAACGTGAAGAGGGAGTAACGTCACGCATACAGAAGATCTTGTTACCACGACAGCAGTAAACTGAACGTGAGGAGTTGATGACGACAGGGCTGCAACTAACACGTCTTTTCATTATTGATTAATCCACCAATTATTTTCTAGATTAATCGAATAATAATCCAGTTTCAAGGTGATTAAATGTCTTGTTTTTCAGTCCAAACCTCAAAGATATTCACTTTAATATGATATAAAACAGAGAAAACAGTACGTCTCCATACTGAAAACAGCATTTTCTGACATTTATGCACGATAAATCGATAATCAACTAATCGTTGCAGCTCTGGATGACGATGAATGAACTTGTTAATGACGCTACAGGATCTCACAGAGTGAATACTGTAAGTAGATCTGACACTGTAGTTATCAGGAGAAACACTGAGGGCTCATTTAAGTTGAGAAACCTTAAATGTATCTCTCATCACAAATAGACACTCCAGCACACAGAGATGCAAGACAGAAACAGAGAGACAGCTCGAGGTGAGCCACAGAAAGTGTGATGTTGTTCCCTCTCTGCTATACAAACAGTGAAAACAATGATTCAACAGATCAGATGTAATCCTTTCCGCTCTGCGGGGAGCATCTGGGAGGCCTGCAATGGCGTGACAGTAGCTTGATGAGCAGCACATCCGGTTTTAGATGCACTATGTATAAAAACATAAGATTAGTATTCATAATCCTACATCAACACTCACCTGGCCCTTTGTAACCCTGCGTTAAACAGGGTGTCATAATGTCTGTTTACCTGCCTGGGTGCGTGGAGATAAACAGACAGGAGGCGAGAGCTGTCCAGTAGAAATCTATTTATGGCAGCACTGGCTAATAATATTGTCATTATACTAGTGTGGATACATATTTTTTCACTGACAGCCGGACAATAACAACTATTGCGTCATGATATCTGCTGATGCTCGTTCAGTGATGCTGCTCCATGCCGCTGCAGGATGTGTCCTACAATTCACACAATTAAACACACGCCATGTATAGGAATAAAAAACAGATGAATCGACATTTGAGATCTTGCTATGGCTGTAAACATGTCTTATTCTGCTTCTGCTGCGGGGTGCTGTTCTCTCTTTGTGTGAATAAACGCCCTCGACCAGAGATGATGACATGTCAAATGAGAAACACAAGCACAAATAAATATATCTTACCGTTTAGAGAAATGCGAAGGTTTCTTTTCCTATAGATGCGCATCCTGGTTGCTACTCGACGATGTCTGCAGTCAGGACTCGCCCCGGCTCCCTCTGACACATCGAGACGTAATACCGCCGCTGGACGCAGCTCCTCCTCTCTCCACTGGGGGGCGCTGTCGGACAAGGCACGTTTTTTTATACAGCACATTTACAACACGGAAATTCAAAGTGCTTTAAATAAAACATTAAGAAATAGTGCAAAAGAAACATAAAAAAAGATATTTAAATACAATTAAAAACATTAACGAGCCAGTAATCATAGTAATCAACTGACAGAGTTGTTGTTAACATGTTGAGCTACTAAATCATTGTTATGAGATTATCCAAAATTATTCTGGAAATGCAATAAATTATTTTAAAGAATCTAATGATAAAATATCAAGTCGACCAATAAATGTTGATTATCATATTATTGAGAACCTATGGGAATAATGAGATACACAAGTGTTGACATATTATCTCTTATGGGGAACTTAATGAAAGCTTTGAGATGTTAAGTCAAAATGTAACATGAGTGATTTTGACTTAAACCCCTTCAGGTAAATCAGATAAACTGCTTGTAGTAAAAGTGAAAGTTGAAACTCGAGTTGTTCAGGAAACTTGTGTCACCGAAACTTAAGAGTGGGCCCTGAACACCGCACCCCACCCTTTTTATCCGCTGCAGGTGACACCCAATCAGAGCAGGGCTCGGGGCCGCGCCCTGCCTGTATCGGACTTCATGGACGCGCTGCAGGTAGACCACAGGTGTGTTGTCCCGCTGCAGTTTGAAGGAGACTCACGCGGACCACACAACCGTGAGCTCTGAAGAAAAGTGAATGAAGGCTTCACGGTAGAAGACAGAGTGAATTTAAAAAAAAACTTCTAGAGGAGAATATGTTCCCAATTTAACTGTTTTTTCCCGACTGTGCCTGTTGGATGGATTGATTGATATTCGCATCAATTTGGATTCCTGTGTAGGGGCTGCGGGTTTTTGTGCACCATGGATTTAAGCATTACCAGAAGAACAGGAGTTTTACTCTTTATCTTCACGTTTTCAAGTCTTCTGTATGGCTCCAGAGGAGAAATCCCACAAAAACCAACTGGCGGTGTCACGATTCTGCCCCCGATTAAGCCCGATAATGGCCCCCAGGCCTTTCCAGACGCGGAAAAGGCAAGTTTACCAGTGTTTACAATGGACTACCAAAGAATACAGATACCATTTGAGATCACTCTCTGGGTGCTGCTGGCGTCATTCGCAAAGATTGGTGAGTAACAAGCTCGAACTAGTGATTTTATTGACTCTGCTTATTTAGTCAATAATAAGTGTGACCTCTTTTATAGAGGGTGCAGGTGAGCTCTTTGAAGGTAGCCCTGTTGCTGTTTTTGAACTAAAGTCACTTCTCTTTTCTCAGGTTTCCATGTGTACCACAAGATCACCATCTGGGTGCCAGAGTCGTGCCTTCTGATCTCCATTGGTCTGATCGTGGGGGGCATCATGCACTCAGTCCACGAGGAGCCCCCTGCTGTGCTCACCAGCACTGCCTTCTTCCTCTACATGCTGCCCCCGATCGTCCTCGACTCGGGCTACTTCATGCCCACCAGGCCTTTCTTTGAGAACATCGGCACGGTCCGTTACAAATACAGCCACAGTTTCCTGACACAGATTTAACTTCCCTGTAAAACACAATTTGACATTTCTGTTGGCAGGTGTTGTGGTTCGCTGTGGTGGGGACTTTGTGGAACAGCATCGGCATTGGCATGTCTCTGTTTGCCATCTGCCAGATTGAGGCCTTTGGTGTGCAGGACATCAACCTCCAGGAGAACCTGCTGTTTGCCACCATCATCTCGGCCGTGGACCCCGTGGCCGTGCTGAGCGTGTTTGAAGACGTGTCTGTGAACGAGCAGCTGTACATCGTGGTGTTCGGGGAATGCCTCTTCAATGATGCTGTCACTGTGGTGAGTGGGCCGAGGCTGAGACCACCCGAGTGTTTGTGCCGGTTGATGTGGCTTGTTGGCCTGCTCTCGCTTGTTATGACAACATTCAGAGCAGTTAGCAGGGTGCCACTACAAGCTGTTCTTATTGTGTTGTGTTGTGGGCTCTTACCTTGAGGGCGCACACAGGGGCTTCACATGTGGACAGATAAAATACAGGTTGTTTGGGAAAGTGGTTAACTAGATTAACCCTTAAAGTAATTCTTCATGCAGAAATGGTAGAAAATCCTTTGCTTTGTTTGTATATCACATTTAAAAACATCTTATTATTATTATTATTATTATTATTATGTATATTTATTAGACCAAAAGATCATTAGATGATGAAAATAGTCGTTAGTTGCAGTCCGAATTGTGTAAGTGCTGCAACTAGTGTGGGAACAAAGCAGAATCGCACACACACACAGTTCATCATGGAGACCATTGTAACTCCACCTACCATTTAACACCCAGTTTGGACCCTTACTTTTAAGACGGCTATTATATGAAATGGTAGATCCAGTATCTCTTTGTCTGGAGCTTTTCTATTCTTTCCCTAAAAGCTCAGCTCAGGTTTCACCAGATACTGTAAAGTCAGTCTCTTTTCTGGGTTCGTCTGCATGTATGATAACATGACGTGTATCAGGGCACTGGCGAGATTGCTGAACAGATACATTTCTGAAGTAATGTTGTTGGAGGAAGATGCGTCCACATGTGTGAACCGTGTTTCTTTAGAAGCGAGTTTGCTCAGATGCCGCCAAACCAGTTTCTGAGGTCACTGTTGCATTTGGCTGTTTGGGAGGAGTTAACACATCATCTGAAACTTGACTGAACTGAGCTCATTCTCACATTTCCCCCCCCCCCCCCCCCCCCCACCCTCTTCTTATTGTGTCCAAACACACCGACCCACCTACAATAACCGGCTCTTAGCTTTGGCGTGGCGATGCTTTTGTTTAGTACACAGTAGCGGAGCTGATGCAGACGGTGAAGACAAACATTTACTCAGGAGACCGGGACAGCCCAGGCGTGGTCTGCACCGACCGCTTCAAACAAGATGGAATATTTGCCAAAAGTAGAAATGCTTCCAATGAGCACGGCACTCACTGGTTAGACAAGTAGGGGTGGAGGAAACCCACAGAGAGTGTGATTCCAGAGTCCCTCGCTCTGCCCTTGACTGAGAGTGCCATGTTATCATCTGTATCTGCGCTCTGCAAATTCAAAAAGAGGAACTGTTGCCGCCTGACTCGACACACACATCCGCTTTCTTTAAATGTTATGCATGTAAACTTTAACTTGACTGGTTGGCAGAGAGCAAAACTATAAAGCGTCACTCGCTGTTTACTGTAAATGACCCATGTGCCAGGTAGTTATGTGTATTAAGGACTTTATGAACACTGTTACACATACAAGTGATCGTCTCAGTAAAATGTGCTCTGTTTGCTGTTTTCTCTTTGCTTTAGGCGTTTACGTGATTTTCAACATCTACATATTTCTATCTTTCTCTGTAAAGATGTTAAACTGCCACATCACCATGAAAACCGCAGCGAGTTGAAAAGGAACAAAGACGATTGCTCTGTTTCCGTGACTCATGTCGTGCACTTGGTGTAATGACATTATCAAATTGCAAACAGTGCAGAGTAAATATTTCAATAAATCACTGTTATCTGCCTGTGTGTGTGTGTGTGTGTGTGTGTGTGTGTGTGTGTGTGTGTGTGTGTGTGTGTGTGTGTGTGTGCACATATAAAACTCTTTGTCTGCACGAGTGTTTCAACATGTGCGTGTTTTCAGGTGTTGTACAACATGTTCAACTTCGTGGCGGATATGCCGGTGGTGGAGCCAGTGGATGTTTTCCTTGGGGTGGCGCGGTTCTTCGTGGTCGGGTTTGGCGGGATGGGCTTCGGCATCCTGTTTGGCTTCGTGGCCGCCTTCACTACGAGATTCACCTCCAGGGTCCGAGAAATCGAGCCCCTCTTCATATTCATGTACAGCTACCTGGCCTACCTGGTGGCCGAGCTCTTCGCCATCTCATCCATCATGGCGTGAGTAGAACAGTGTTTTACAGTTTCACGTGTGTAACGCTGGAAGAAGAAGAAGAAGAAACGCAGCTGTGGTTTATGTGTTTCTGCAGCATTGTGACCTGTGCGCTCACCATGAAGTACTACGTGGAGGAAAACGTTTCCCAGCGTTCCTGCACAACCATCCGCCACGTGATCAAGATGCTTGGCTCCATCTCCGAGACCCTCATCTTCTTCTTCCTGGGGGTCGTCACCATTACAACAGAACACGAGTGGAACTGGGGCTACATCCTGTTCACGCTGCTGTTTGCTTTTGTATGGAGAGGTCTCGGTAAGGAGGGCCGGGGGTGTCTGTGGCATGCTAGAGGCCAGGCTTTGTTTGTCTTTGCAAACGTCCCCATTTAGTTTGTGTCGTGCAAACACTGAAGGACGCACAAGCACAAGCTGGTGGCAACAAAGGCAGGAAGTAAGACTGCTAGCAAGTCAACAAGGATGCAAACTATTTTGCTTTGTAAATGTTTTATAATGGAAAAATGTAACGGTAAAGTTGTGCACTGAGCGGAACAGTCGAGTGATGAGTCTCTGTGGCTTCACAACTACAAGCGACCCCCCCCCCCCCTTGTAGTGCGTGCAGCTTTATACTTTACTCTTTATTCCTTCCCTCCCAGGTATCCTGGTGCTGACTCAGATCATTAACCCTTTCCGCACAATCCCATTCAACTTGCAAGACCAATTTGGTCTGGCCTACGGTGGTCTGCGAGGTGCAATCTCATTCGCCTTGGTCTTCACTCTTCCTGATAACATTGGCCGCAAGCCGCTCTTCGTCACCGCCACCATCGCTATAATCCTCTTCACTGTCTTTCTTCAGGTACTGCTGCAATAAGAATTATGTATCTTTAAATGAAATGAAAGTATTTTGACGGTCAGTTTGGATTTTAAAAGTCTTCTCATGTTTCTCTGGGTTCTGCTGCATCTGTGATCTGTCTCTCCTCAGGGCATCAGCATTCGACCTTTGATCGAGTTCATTAACGTCCGCAGAACCATCCGCAATCTTGACACTATCAACGCAGAGATTCACTCCAGGGTACGACACAAGACTGTGACTGTTGTACATGTGGGAGACGGTTCGTGTGTGTTTTGTGCACCGGGTTAACAGTTCTCCCCTTCTGCTCTCAGCTCATGGAACACACGATCGCCGGTATAGAGGACCTCTGTGGACAGTGGAGCCACTTCTACTGGAAGGACAAGTAAGAACTTTCTCTCCTCCTGTCTGCTCGTTCTGCTCAACCTATAGTCACGGGTAGACATGTACACATTACACACTTCATCTCTGACTTCTCGCAGCTTTATATGACTCAGTTTAAAGACGAAGAACCTGCAGTGAAACTGGAGGAAAAGGAGGCAGTCTCAGTTTCCTTCATTGTTGTTTTGCTTTGCTATTGTTCGCTTCGGGAATGTTCAGCTTGCGCCATCAGCAGTGACACTTCTTCCTCATGCTCTCTTTTACCCTCACTGTTTAAATATTGACATCACATGACTGCATTATATTACAACAGTGTGTGCTTGTGCATAGTTACTTTCTGCAGCCAAAGTTTTCTTTCTTCAGCTATTAACTTCGCAAATTCTTCCTAAACAATCAAAAGAAATCAATATAAAATGTACAATTTAGTTTTCTTTTGCCTCTTCCTCTCCAGTGTTCTTCTCGTCCTTGTAGCTTTTGTTTACTCTTGTGAGACCGGTTGCAGATCTTCAGTCTAATTTAACAAGTTGAAACATGCTGTTTAAAAGATCTATTGAGGCCGTAGAATGAGAGCGGCGCCTTCACAGATATCTGTATCTCACAAGCGATGTCATCTCCTTTCTCTCCTCGTCAGGTTTATGAAGTTCAACAATCGAATCCTGCGCAGGATCCTGATCCGAGACAACCGGGCCGAGTCCAGCATTGTGGCGCTGTACAAGAAGCTGGAGCTGCAGAACGCCATGGAGATCCTGGACACCGTGTCCGGAGACATCAGCGCTGCGCCGTCCGTCGTCTCTCTCTAGTATGAAACCTTCATTGCGTCTCAGTTTGTCTTCATCACGTCTGCTCAGATCAAGAGTCATTTCTTTTCGTCTCTCTTTTAGTGAAGAAAAGAAAACCTCTGCCAAACCCAAGAAGAAGTTCCTGGCTCCTGACCTGAAGAACATGCACGACATCCTGTCCAAGAACATGTACAAGATCAGGCAACGGGTGAGATGTGAAGAAATCCCAAAGCTTCTCTTATCGTGCATGTTAGTGGTGCAAAGTAACTTTTAGGAATGTATGCTACTTGAGTACTTTATACTTTGTACACATTTCACGATGTTTCAGGACATTACTGTATAGCTCAGTACATCTGACATACATCTGAACCTTCAGCTGCTTTCAGTCCACACAGACGTGTTTTGAATACATGGATCGACAACAGCAGCCTCAGTCTGTCACGTGCTCCTCTGCACAACTTAAACGGTCGTAAACGTCCTCTGACGTAGCGGCTTGAACAGACGAGAGCTCTGCATCCTGAGATCTCTGTTTGTTTGACGTGTTAGTCTGCGATCAGGTGAATTTACATTGTTTTCATCCCAGTTTGACGAACAGGAAACAGACTCTCTGTACTCTCACGATGATATTCTGACTGCAGCTCTGGAGCGCTGCTGTTTTGCATAGCGATAGACTGCAGTCGGCTGTACTTCACCCACAGAGACGCTTTGATGTGGAGACGAATAGCCTGCGCTTCTGTTCTCCATTAGACGGATCGTCTTATTTTATTAGCTCCTCTTTCCAAGTCTCTCACGTCGTTACAGTTCTCGCACAGATCCTGCGTCGCCTTCTGTCTGTGACGTAGGTAGATTTAATACGTGACATCCTGAGAAGTTCGTTCTTTTACATGTGATGTTGGAATATACGGCTTTCAATTATATAAAACCGCGATACACAACAAATATAGAATCACAGTAAAATGCAGATCCCTGCCCCTTTTTTTTTTTAAATCTAACCACAGTGTGCCTCGTGCCTTTTTATTTATTCACTTAAGTCTTCCTGCTTCTTCATACTTCTACTCCACTACATCACAGAGAAAGATGTTTATTTGATAACTTCAGTTGCTTTGAAGATTCAGATTAATAATACAAAATCTAATTAAATAATAATGTAATACTTTATATTATAGGTTGAGATAAAACTTTATTGATTCCTCGGTGGTAGCATTATATTAATTCAATAATATATTATTCTGAAATGTGTGTTTTTACTGTTGGTACTTTAAGTATATTTTGATGCCAATACTTTTACTTAAGTAAAACAGAGTATGTCTACACTGTGGTACACTTTTACAAGATGAAAATGCACTTATTGTCACCAGAGCAGAATATTATATTGTTTCCTGCTCTGACTGAACAAGATGAACTCTTGTGAAACAGAGAAGACGTTTCCCTCAAGAACAATGGCAACTTTTCAGAGTGTCTGAAGTGTTTGGTTTTAGGTCTGACTAATGGCTGCAGGACAGAAGTATCCATGTTGATAGTGAGGTTGACGTCGCACGGAAGAGGTTAGTGTGGCAGCTCGTAAAGTCCAGACGGAGACACGGACCCTTTCAGTTCAAACAGGTGTGGCCAGTTTTGGTTGAGTAATCCGAGCTATAAAGAACGCCGTCTCCTCTGAAAGCATCTGAACTTTCTACATGTCTCGTTGAGCTGAAGTCATTGTGGCCGCCTGTTGGCTCTCTTGTGACTTTATTAAAGAATAAAAAGGTGGAATCTGCTGTGTAATGTTGTATTGTGAACCTTTTTTCTTTCACTAGACGGTGGCGTACACAAATAAGCACTCCCTGCCCAACGACAGCCACGCCAGAGAGATTTTGATAAGACGCCACGCCAGCATCCGCCGCAGTATCCGACCTGGCAGCTTTCAGTCAACGGTAAGCATGAGTCTCTGTAACTGTGGCTGGTGTACACTCAGGGTGTTACATGAGTTCTACAATATGTTTTCAGCCTCTTAGTTCAACGTCTCGTCGCTACACTGAGATGAGCGCGTGCCGTGTTAAACGTGAGGTCCCCATCCCTCGTTCATTTTTCTCTCCCTCATTCTGCTGTTTTATTCCCATGTTGATCTCAGATGGTGCCAAAATCCCAGAAATACTTCTCTCTTCCTGCTGGGAAAAGTCTAGACTCAAAATTCCCCCCTGGGAGGCAGAGCTTCGCAGGTGAGCCTCTCAAACCACATACATTTTCTCATTTATCGAGGACCTTTTTCGGTGTTACTTGCATGACTGCATTTTTACCATTTCCTTCACCTGTCCCAGATGATCAGGAAACCATGTCAGAGGTGGCCTACCCTTCCAGACGCTCTCGGTTTGGCCAGCCCGCACGCTCCTCCTCCTCCAGAGCCATGATGCCTCTACGCAGGCTGGACACCCTGACGGAGGCGTCCTCTGTCGACATGCTGGATGAAAGTAAACGGGAGGACAGAGGCCCGTCGAGGCGTGCCACATCTAGAACGAACTCCTCCAGTAATTCCCATATCCCCGCTCCTCACCGTCACCTCCCCTCTCCTGTAGACTATGACAGCGGCTCAGCGGATAACTTTAGAAACGGGCATCATGAAGGTGAAGAAGAGCAGCAGCTGCCTTCGTCTCCGCCTCCATCCTGGGCTGCTGAACCCGGAGACAGCGCAGCACAAAACCCTCTGCTCAGGCGGCCTCAGTGGAACCCGAAGAAGTAAAAAGCTCAAGAGCAGCTGGACTGCCACAAACTGAGTCTCAGGTTCTCACGCAGCGCCAGCGTCTCGACATACGACTTTGTATAAAAGTAAATGAACACTGGAGGTCCGTTAATTTCTCATTCGAAGTGAACCACCCTTCAAACGGACAGTAATGCCTTTAAACCACATCAGCGGCGCGGTGTAGTGAAGGAGCTGTACGTGAACCGACAGCGAGTCGTTTAATCCGTTATTTCACACGTAGGAAGACGATGTCATTTAAACTATTCTATGTTGAGTAATTATGTCTTTTAGAATGTAAATATGATACTTATTTTGTACTTTGTTGCCTTTTGTGTGTGACGATTCAAGTTTTTTATATGTATATATGTCATTTTAGTTTAACATGAGGATCTATTGCTGTGCAGTACAAAGCACTCGTGGGACTTGCTGGAGGCCTTTTTTTAAACGTCTGTTACACTGATGGACCCCGCACATCTGGGACAACTGTTTCCTTTTATTGTAATAAAATGTTTGTTGTTGAAAAGTTGTTGGAGAATTTTCAATCAAACCCATGAACACAACGTGTGGCGGTACGGATCCCCGGATTACAGCTGATCAGGAAGAAGACGGAACCAAACAATATTACAAATCTCATGTCACAAGCTTCCTTAACAATATTGAAAAGAAATGAAATGTGTATTAAAGAGGTTTCAATAAAGAAAGAAACTAAAGCCTGCAGGTTATTAGCCAAGCATGACCTCTTGTGGAATAGTACTAAACTGCCTTGATGCAGGTTACCAAGTGGAAAGTTGTTCTTTAATATTCACCAGCGAGGTTTGAATGCTCAATCACCCTCAATGAGACGTTAAGACGGATAAGGAGTCTCAAAAGGCTCTAAAAACCTGTTTCTGGCTGACAGCATCTGCTGATGAGGTTTGCATTAAGTCGAGGAGCGAGTGTAATTCTTTAAATCGAATTTATTTAGCCCAATATCACAAATTACACATTTGTCTCAGTGTGCTTTACAGACTGTACAAGTTACGACCCCCTCTGTCCTTAGACCCTCGCATCGCACAAGGAAAAACTTCCTAAAAGAAACCCCAAAATTAAAGGGGGAGAAATGGAAGAAACCTCAGGGAGAGCAACTGAGGAGGGATCCCTCTCCCAGGACGGACAGACGTGCAATAGATGACGTGTGTACAGGATAAACAACATAGTACAAATACAACATGTGACAGAAATGATGTGTTGAAAAAGAGAAAGTAACTCCTCAAGTCCTAAAGAAAGGGCGTAGGTAAAAGGGAAATGACTAGCAAAGAAGGTACGTTTATAAATGTGGCCCTGAAGGCACCAGAGGGTGAGAAGCAACATCCAAAGTGCAGCTTTGATTTCAAAACATTTATTCTTCGTGGGGTTTCTTTGGGCATTAATGTGGTTTGAACTTCATGGACTCACGGACATCTTTACAAAATAATTATCCAATTTTGTTTTTTTTAAAACACATCTCAACTTGAACAAATGACAAATGAACAAATCATACAATTACAAATCCTGTCAGGAACTTAACATTTGCTCGTACACCAGTCAGAACCATTTCAGATGTGCAGTATGGAGAAACAACAGGAGGTCAAATGTGTTCGACTTCTAAACTGCAACAGTGAGCTCACCTTCGTCTTAAAGGGGACATGTTATGCTCATACTTATTTGGGTTTCTAATAGAACAAGTTAACATGCTTTATTGTTAAATATGCATTTATTCTCCATCTGATTGAACTTGAAGGTTGTTGGATACTCAGATAGTGGGCGGTGTATTCTAACGAGCCTGCATGTGGGGACAACAAGTGACTGGGTTGTCTCTGTTTCAGTGTGTATGAGCACAATATTGTGTTAAAACATTGGAAGTTATTCTGACGTGTGTGTGTGTAATCAGCAGATTGACAGTAGCTGCAGGTACTTTGGACAATGTAGTGGTAAGAGAATTGCATTAAAAAAATAAAAAGCGTTTCCAGTACAGTATGTGCCGACACAATGTTCTTGTGTTTCTGTCCGGACTTCATCTCAGCTCACGGCTGCAGCGCTGGTGCTGAGGAGCCATTTTGACCCTTGTGATGTCGCCACATCTACATATACGAGAGGCCTTCGAGCAGGAAACGTCGCCCCCCACGATGAGTCTTCATCTTCACAGCTGGTCTCATTCAATCAACAGCACATCTCTTTGTGGTAGATTTACATCATTTCAAATTAATTACAGTTACTCTTTTTTTGTCATCCCTTTAGCGTCCCATTTGGGGATCCTGATGAGAAGTAAAACTACAGTGGCAAGAGCTAAGACCACCCCCAGACTGGGGGGGCCACAAGGGCTGAACTCCTGGGCCAGACCGGAGAGGAGAGGGGCCAGGATTCGACCAATGGCTGTCACCGACTGCCCGGCTCCGATCAGAGTCCCACTGGCCTGGTCCCCTCCTCTCTGCAGCTCCAGGTCTGTGATGCATGTCCGTCCAATAGTGGTGGAAATGGCGAAGAAGGTGGAGGTGAACAGAACCTGCGACACACTGGGAGCCGTAGCGTACAGGAAAATGAGTGTACAGGTGAGAACTGTGGAATGAAGCAGCAGAGCAGGCATGTTCTTCCCATAGAGCTGGGTGACGGGCCCCACCAGGCACCCAGCCAGGGCCCCCAAGGTGCTGCTGTAGCTGATCAGATAACCCGTCACCTTTGGTTTGAGTGAGAAACGCTCCTCCATCGACAGAGAGAAGTTACTGTAGTAAAGCATGATCGATATAGCCATCAGAAGACGCACCAGGAAGAGGTCCCACATGGCAGAGGAGGCCACCATGTGGATCTTGGAGCCCACCGAGGACAGCTGTCTCCAGGCAGGCTGGAACAGAGACACCTCTCTCCACCGAAGAACACCTCGGTGCGTCGCTGGAGCTCCGGAGTCTGGCTCAGTCTGTGCTGCCAACACTGGGCCGTGACTATTTACATGAGAGCCATTGTGAACGGATTTACCGCGACCTTTACTTGTGTGGTTACAGTGAATTAGCGTCTCGCTCCATGGTAGCATCCATACAAGCCCTGCAAGGATCAACACATAATGTTAGATAACACTCTACTGGTCTGACATGCATAATAAACATACTTATATCTGTGTGTGATCTTAGTTGTGAGCACTCATAAACATGCTTCATAACAATAATCACAGTGCTTACAACGTTAATTATTCAGTGCTATAAGCAGATTATAAACACATAAGAATATTAATGCATTATAAAATTGGTGTTACAAATATTTTAAATACCACTATAAAGTTATTTCTGTCCATTTTCTACCCACCTGCATTGATTAGAAAGATGACTGCACAGGTAAAGGAGGAGGTATAAAAGCCGCCTTCGTGCTCCGTGAGGTAGCCGCCGACCACCGGACCCAGGATGAAGCCGACACTGGAGGCTGCATTGAAGTGTCCCATCACCAGGGGGCGCTCTGACTCAGACACCAGGTCCGACAGCAGAGCTCTGCAGATGGACAGGGAGTGCTTGAACAGCCCTGAGACAGAAAACAGTCAAAGCACGATGAGAATAAAAAGCAGACCGAAGCTGCCTTTAAAGATAAAGATGGCGACTTTGGGAAATTTATGAGAATTTTGTCATCTTATATATAAATTCACATACCACTAATCAGGATTTATTTTTACCCTATGGCAAAGGAACAGAAGCTGTTTGTAATGTTGGTGTTTCTTTCTAATAAACTTCAATGAGAAGTTAATTCTGTATATACAGTACATGCATGTACTGTATATACACATCATGCATGTACTGTATATACAGTACATGCATGTACTGTATATACACATCATGCACTGTATATGTACAGTACTGTATATACAGTACATGTACTGTATATACAGTACATGTACTGTATATACACATGCATGTACTGTATATACTGTATACTGTATATACAGTACATGCATGTACTGTATATACTGTATACTGTATATACAGTACATGCATGTACTGTATATACAGTACATGCATGTACTGTATATACACATGCATGTACTGTATATACTGTATACTGTATATACAGTACATGCATGTACTGTATATACACATGCATGTACTGTATATACTGTATACTGTATATACTGTACATGCATGTAGTGTATATACAGTACATGTAGTGTATATACAGTACATGTACTGTATATACAGTACATGTACTGTATATACACATGCATGTACTGTATATACTGTATACTGTATATACAGTACTGTATATACACATGCATGTACTGTATATACTGTATACTGTATATACAGTACATGCATGTACTGTATATACACATGCATGTACTGTATATACTGTATACTGTATATACTGTACATGCATGTAGTGTATATACTGTGCATACTTATTGTTACGTTTTGTTTGTTGTTGCAGGTCATGTGGCAAATTGTATGTTCATATATTATCATTATATACAATTATATTGTATATGCATATGACTACATGAGAGATCAAAGGTGAATCATCTGTTACAGTACATGTAACACATCGCACTACAGTTTGTACACTATTAACTTTTCCCAGTAAACTGTCACCTGCTGTTGAAATCAGAAAGTAAAAAGCTCAAGTGTGATACACAATAGTATAAAACAGTACAGTAAGAAGTCAGTGTCAACAAAACAGAGGTGTGTACAGTGTGTAAGAAACATTTCCAGGATCGACTGCTATGGGGGAAAAGAACATTTAAACATTTCGATCTGTAAGGCTCACATGATGACTAAACAACTTTTCATTGTGGTGGCATGGGACAATAACTAGGTTTTGCAGCATGACTGAAATGTTTTGAGTTACTACCTAGAGTTGTGATGTCGCATGAACTTACAGTTCAAAGAATGTTTTAAAAACGAACCAAAGCGATTGAAGAAAGTGTAATCAGGTAGCTACATATGTACCACCGTAGTATATAACTTCATTCAAGAAGAGAAGTGAATCATTTAAGTGCATAAGACTATCAAACAGCAATGACTTGATCCCAATGGGCTCATTCAGCAGCTTCAAAATACTTATTGATGCATTTAGTAACACAGCAAGTTCTGTGAAGAAGAAAACGACATAATGGGTTAAATATTCTGATTTGGATGTAAAATAGTTTCAAAGACACCTGGTTTATGCTACATACACACACACACACACACACACACACACACACACACACACACACACACACACACACACACACACACACACACACACACACACACACTGTTAAGCAACATTTGATAAACATGAAATTCAGCTTCAGCAACTGTGATTTTCCTTCTGTGACATGTGAGAAGAGCTGCAGCTGGGGACTCACCCACAGGTATCCGTGCGAGGACAAACAAAGCGATGCTGGTGGACATCCCGAGCAGGCCGTAGCCTAGAGCGCTCAGCAGCAGGCAGGTCAGCAGAGAGTACCGCCGTCCCACCACATCACTCCAGCTGCACTGACGGTCGCACACAATCAGAAAAAAAAGCTCTTTTAGAAGACACACACACACACACACACACACACACACACACACACACACACACACACACACACACACACACACACACACACACTTAACAAATTAACATTAAACAGACGACTCCTTATCTGTTTAATTTGTCCCATGACCCGAGAATTAAACCAATTTTCAGGAGCTGTGGGCGGCAGGAGCGGGACATGGAAACCTGAGAATCTTGTGTAATTTTTAAAGTAGTTTCTTTACAGTTTGGTTTTAATCATCAAGCCTTAGATTTTTCCCTTCACTGTCGCTTGTTTTGCGGCGGCAGTAGCTCAGTGCTTTCACCCGAAAGGTTATTTCACTGACAGAACGTCTCCTCAGTGTCAAGTCATGAGGTGTCGAAGGGTAATGTTTTGTGTGATATCAGTATGTCCGCAGCTAACTAGGAGTAGCTTGTGTGTGTGTGTGTGTGTGTGTGTGTGTGTGTGTGTGTGTGTGTGTGTGTGTGTGTGTGTGTGTGTGTGTGTGTGTGTGTTTGTGCCGAGACTGGGTGTATTGTGCAACCACAACCAACCTAATTCAGCCAGTGTTTCTTGTTTTCATGAAATGCCAGCGATGACGTGGAATGTGAGCATGCCTTGTCAAGCAGGAGGGGCTGGATGGAGGTTAGAGACAGAGACTTCTCAGACAGACACAAGGTCAATACTTACAACTATTGTGCTTGAGAAGAGCTGTAAGATCCCATATGTAGCTCCTGTAACAGTTGTATATTCGTTTTAATTCACATTTGTAATATAAAGCACAGACACCGTGTGTTAGAAACACCAACAATTACAGCACAGGACAATGGGACATTGGTACACACACACACACACACACACACACACACACACACACACACACACACACACACACACACACACACACACATTGCAGTAAGTCCAACCGAACTAAAGCTTGGGACATACATGTGTGGTGAACAGTACAAATGTTTTGTGTTCTCACAACAATCATTCCCTTAAAAAACGAAGTCCTTTGTCCGTGTTAACTCTGGCAAGCAGATAATTGTTTAGTCATGAGACTTGCTGTCTAATGATGCATGACCCCGGAGTACATATATGATGTAACCTAAACAGATTACAACTTACCTACAACACCAGCTACAGTGGGACTTGCTCCAAGAGCTTTCACATGATGGCTCAACAGCGGGATGATCATGCTCACCCCAAACAAGTCCTAAAGACAACAAGCAAGTGAAGGAGAAAGAGTGCAGGAGTGAGCTCAGAAGCATCCAGCTGTTATCATGATCAGGATTTTAAATCACACGTAAAACTCATTCCGTTTCTCTGCAGCGCTGAGATCCGTGCCGCTCTTGCCAAACTCTTGATTGGAGTCACACAGCAGAGTTCTAACACTCCTCGTTACACTAATTGCTTGACTTTCAGAAGAATTTCTGTCCCCAGCAGCCTGGAGTTAGTTACTTTTAAAATCAGATGATCGTTTAGCCGTCTATACAGGTCGAAATGTAAAGTTAATTCTCTGGCTGCAGATCAGCTCTCAAAACAACTTGTGTTGTCATCTTCTTTAGAATTACATAGACTTGCTTGTTTATGATAACTTCGAGCACAGGTCCTGAAATTCAAGTTAGTAATTCAGTACAACATATTTGACTGACAGTGATGGTAGAACGCCCTTCAATACAATGAAAGCTGTCAAAACAACCGGCTTTGTTCTTTAACAGCTCCTCTATTAAGCAGCTACACACCTCATTCATTTGGAGTGACATATCACGCAATGCATACACACACCACAGGTATTTGCAAATATAGATAAAAGTATTTCTGATGCATTTTTAAGAAGAAAACAATGTGTGCCTCCATGTTGACTTTACACTGGCCTTGCACTTTTTAAATATACATTAAATAATACTGCATAACACAAGTCCCTAATTTCTACAGTAGCTTTTTTAGATGGAGTTAACTTAACACGAAACAGTCTTATGACCAAAGCCAATGTTTTAAGAGGTCTGTTCAAGGGTTGGATGGGGTAAAAGAGAATATTAGCTATGAGCTTTATGCTTTTGCTGCTGAAGACATCAATAAATCCTGAGAAAATAAGTAAATGTTATGGTAAGCCCTCATACCTTTTACATTTAACAGACTTTAAACACTTTTAAGACCTGCTTTGCAACATTTAAAGTACTGCATTTTTATTTTAGAACACCTACATACACATTGAGGATGCCTTGGTCCTTTAGTGTATGGTCTGAATAGGAACAGGAATTAGGTACATGTCTAATCTCTGAATTGTGAAATGGATTTTTTTTAACATCA
Organism: Cottoperca gobio; assembly: GCF_900634415.1. Classification (NCBI taxonomy): domain Eukaryota; kingdom Metazoa; phylum Chordata; class Actinopteri; order Perciformes; family Bovichtidae; genus Cottoperca; species Cottoperca gobio. The sequence continues at coordinate 21,257,278 of NC_041375.1, forward strand.
TACCTTTTGAGTTATGAAAACATGACAGTCAAGCCTCAGCTAGCTACTCACCATGAAGCCCACCACGTAGATGCATTGTATAATCCTCCTGCGTCCTCTTGGTTTCTGGAATAAGGTGCTACATATCTGGTTGTTCATCCTCCCGCTGTGACAGCCCGGCTGCAGCCAAAGCGGAAGCGCTCATCCGCTCCACTGTAAATGATCCAAACACAAAGAGCACGGCTCCGTCCCCGGTGGTGGTCTCACGTGCAGGGGGAGGGGGGGCGACGAGAATCCTTTGGTTTCAACCGTCTACACAAATGTGTCTGGTGTAATAAGGTGGCGGGTTTTAAAGAGACAATACACGTCCTGCGATGAATCTGACTGTTCGAGTCGCGGTTGATTGATCGGGTGTTGAACTTCCGTGTTGTCTGCGCTGACCTACTGCTCGGACTCCCCCGCGGCTGCTCTGACAGTTGGTATCGCCCGGTGACGTCACATACCTTGAATCGGGAAATTCTTATTCATAAATCTTCATAAATTTTACAGACAATATATAAACATCATCATAAACATTCCCAAATGCAAATGTACTAAAAAGGAAACCACACATGCAACAATACAAGATATAAATCAGACAATATATTGACAAATGAAGAATAGTAAATCAATTAAAACAATAGAAATTGTCACGTGGTACCCCAATGTATAAAGTTGTGTCTTGTCCGGTCTTTTTGTCAAATTATGTTTTGCTTGAAGATAATTGTATGGCTTCAACATGATATAATAAAAACATGTACATTTATTACACAATATACATCCAACTAATTTGTATTTCTTTAAATCATTAGATATGATAACCTGAATCTTTAACGCCCTATTATATCTATTTTATTTTTCAGCTGTAACATTTTGACTAACTAAGATTGCAGTTACTTTTCCACCATCTGCTGGACAAACATAGGCATCAACACATTAAAACCGGCTCTCTGCAAATACTATAAGGAGGATTTTACAGTAACTTGATGGCTACATTTCTGTTTTACAGCTAAAGTACACATTTAGGCTTACAGTACGACCACATTACTATATAGGTAATTGCAGTACATTGATGCAGCATTTAAACAGTAGTACAGTCGATACTACAGATATTATATCTAGAATATGCGTGGTCTGATGATTAGTCTGGTTCTGTAATGTTCACAGTTTTAACGATGCTAAAATACAAAATATAGTTAGTTTAGAAAATAACTTCTAGGAAAGTGTGTCACTGAGACTGAAGTGCTCAATCTCTTTATTCAAACAATTCAAACTGGAGCTTTGTAAAGACTATTTAAGACTATTACAAGTTGTAATAAGTATCTGTAGCTATGATTCATTTTAAAGAGTGGTATTTAGTGAGCTGATTATATAACAATTATAAAAATCATCACCTTGAACTTTGTATCCTCATAATTGTTTGCACTTATTGTCGCTTTGGACAAAATAAACTAAATGAGCTGTAATGTAATGTAATGTACAAACCTTTTTGTCACACTGTTTAGTCCCATTGTGTTGCATGCTCAGTGAAGAACTCAACCATTGTTTTTAAAATAAAGTACAATCAAACTGTTAAGATGTTCTTTATCTTATTAAATGAAGTTCAGCGTAAGTTCAACAGGAAGACAATCTTTATTCTGCATTCATTCACAATGTTCTCTCTATCACTCACTCACTCTCTCCTGATCAGCTGATTATAGCCTTCACTCTTCTAGATAACTAGATCTCCATCAGCCAATCGTGTTGCTGCTGTCAAACTTTGAGTCTTTTCTGCTCTCAGCTGTCATTTTAGGCGAAATTGGCAAATCAGCATTCTCTTCATTTTATCAGCACCAGGGTTTAAACTCCATATTCTACTGACAGCGTCACCACCACCTTGTAATATATATCATGATGGGATCTAACCTAAGACTGTTCACATTTCTGATCCTGTGCACATAAAAACACGTGTTCACCCAGAATAAAGTCTGTCCTGCTTGAACTAACTTGACTAATCGTAAATTTAACCCTAATTTAACTTAAACAAACTCTTACCTTCACGACTGACCAGGACAATTCAGCTTTTCCCCAATTGTGGACAAAGCTACGGCCCCATTTGTACAAGTCACCCTCAATTAAACTCGTCTTAAGCCTGAAATGTGTCCCCGAAAGTAACTTAAAGTCAGGAAAACACACACACACACACACACACACACACACACACACACACACACACACACACACACACACACACACACACACACACACACACACACACAGTGCATGTGGGTGGAGTAGCCTGGGTCACATCAGTGTGTAAGTTTGCCTGTGTGTATATGTAGGTTCACTGCTAAATGTGCCTCTTGGATGCTAATAAACCGACGTTTCCCCTGAACTAGTTAGAAGGTAATGTGCTAATGTGCTACTTGCAGTACAGATTTGGTTAAATGTCTTTTGTTTGCATCTGTTTTTTTGTGTATTATCCAATATTTAGAAATGTGGAAACATTATTTTTTTTAGAAATTGGTTTAAAAAACAAAAACATTAGTATTATGTGTCTGTTATTGAGTAACTCTGTGTGTGTGTGTGTGTGTGTGTGTGTGAGTGTGTGTGTGTGTGTGTGTGTGTGTGTGTGTGTGTGTTTACATGTGTGTTGTTGGGGCAGCAGCATAGTGCAGGGGTGTTGTAGAGAAATACCTAAACTCTTCTTCTGTCCTTTCGGTCCCACCCTGCCCTGACATTCCCGTGCAGACGCTGGGTGTCCAGTTGCCACCGGTTATTTTCTGCGTTCATCCCCTCCCTTCACACTCTCCAACTGCTTCACACACTCAGCCCCACAGTGGAGAGGAGCAGCCGCCTTCAATCATACCCCAAAAATAGCCCAGGGTGTGGGGTGGGTGGGCTGACTGCAGACCCCAGCAGTGTCCAAAGGAGTCATGTGCTCAACCTTGTCCTCACATAACACAGACAGAAGGACCGGAGAGGATCCACAGACATACACCAGTTGGAACACAGTGGATGTACTTCAAGGAGTTTCTGCTTCTGCTTGTCACATGTGCTCTCTGTAGTTGGAGTGGATAGTCAGACTGAGTGTGGGCATCCAGAAGCCGAGTGGCTGGTCAATCCCGGACCATGAAGCTTAGCGTGGCGTTGTTTTTTGCAGGGCTCTTCGGGGCGTTGGCAGCTGTGTTCACCCTCCTCTCGTTTGGAACTGATTACTGGCTGCTGGCCTCAGAAAGTTGCCACCCGAACCCTGAAGGATCTGTTGGCCCGGGTGGCGTCACCATAGAGGTGAGTGTTGGACTTCAGCAGCAGATGAAGGAGGAAGATCCGTTATCATTTGTTAAGTCTTGAATATTAGTAATCATGTGTTTTCAGGTTGGCAAATGTTCATATTTGTAACCCGAGGAACTAAAATGAGCTCAGCTGCCCTGCGGCCACAGACAGCAACTATGTTATTTTGTTCAAGCTTTAAATGGTGTAGTGTGAAGTAAATACTTGGTGGTAAACTAGAAGTCATTATTTCTATCAGTCATCCAATCAGTCTTTCAGTAGATGAACTGCAGGGTGGAGGGTGATTCTTCATGTAATCAGACACCAATAATGTTGTGTGTGTGCAGTGATTGAGGAATAACTTGTGCCCCGATGATGGAGATACAAATACCAGTAGTCCCAGTGGTATGGTACTGTATTAAATATCAGCGACTAGAACATACCTAGCTTCTCATAGTGGCGATTGAGATACGATATCGGCACAATAAAAGCAGAGTGGTAGCATGTAGTATATACAGTAATGCAATGTGTCATTCTTTTTGGTTTTTTTTAATTGAATCAATCATAATTATGGCCAAATTATTATTTTCAGAGCAATATAAGGGAGGATAAATGTGACTGTCTGTTTGGCTTGGGGGGGGGGGGGGGGGGGGGGGTAACCACACTTGTAACCATTCAGATTTATCTTGCCCCTTTTTGCGGGTTCTTGACCCCCCCAGATTGGGAGCCACTGTTCTTCTCTAAGGTCTTAAAAGGCTGATTTCAAAATAAAACACATCCTGATCAGATTAACTGACGAAACCTTGAAGGTCCAACTTCACCCCAGCATGCACCCTCTACATTCATTTCACTGAGAGGTGTTTCACGGATGAGCAATTTAGGAGTTACTATCGCGTGCAAGAAATAGTGACCCGTAGTGATGAGTGTTTCCTGAATGGGGACACCCTCGGCCTGCATGCGCGCTCTGCACCCGACAGACCTGCACGAGGTTAGAGTGGCTCGCTCAGCTCATTCTTGACAGCAGCTGCTCTGCGCCACACACTGTACACCTGCCTCGTCTCGTGACAGCTCTCAGGCTTTAATCACATTATGGATCCATAAATATGTTTCTGCAGACTTAAGAATATCGACACGAGTCGGAATATATGAAGTAATGAATCATTATTTGATCCTTTCCTCCTTCGTGCAGCGCGGGGACGTGGTGATGCAGGAGGACGCGAGTGACGTCACTCTATACCATGAGGGCTTCTTCTGGAGGTGTTCGTTCGGAGGCAAAGCAGGTGAAGACGACCTGATGTGGACCTTCTGGTTCAGTAAGTGACACGTGATGTTAACCCTTGTGTTTTGTTGACTTTGGTTGAACTTTCTTATTGTTTCACCTGTTTTTGTTTATCTAAAGAATTATTAGAATAGTGTTTATTTTCTTCTGACCTTATTAAAACCCAGTATGAAGAAATATGATTTATAAAGCACCATTCCAGCACACATCAAAGTGCTTTACATTAAATATATAAGACGTTCCGAAAACATTAAAATTGCATTTAAAAAGCAATAAAAATACAAATAAAAAGTTACAGATTAAAAGTTAAATAACTTATCGCAGTAAACAGTAATGTAAACTCAGGTTGTCAGGCAGTAGAGAAGTAGTAACTCTTTGCCTTTGCTACGAATGACTGTAAATCATTATTATTACACTATTAAGAAAGATTTCAAGTTTCAAGTTTCAAGTTTTATTTGTCATGTGTAGGTTAACAGGGGTCAACGGTGCAATGAAATGTGTTCGAGAGAGAGAGAGCAGGTCAGCTCAGCAAAATCAGCTAAATTACATTATATATATATATATATATATATATATATATATATGAAATATTTTAAAATAAGTACTTTATGCAATTGAGTTAAACAATAATAACATAAACAAAATATATGAAGAACAAAGGGGGGTTGTGCAGTACAATAAATAATAATATTTACTTATATTTATTTAGTGCAGACAGCAAGTGAGTGTGTGTGGAGGTTGAGAAGCCTGAAGGCTGATGATTTGATGTTTTATAAGTTATATAAACCATGCATGAAGACAATTATAGTCCTTATTTTTTGCCAAAAAGTCATTCGCAGACAAAGAAATGTGCAGAATGAAATCCTACATTACAACACTCCTAATGTTTGCGGTGAAACAGACTTCAGCGACGACTAATTCCCTGTTAGAACTCTTATCAACCAACTCCAGTGACAGGAATACAAATACTTTACTGCATTAAAGGTGTCAACACCAATCACAGATAAAGAGGGAATGAAAATCCATCGTACTTAAGCATTCGACTTGTCTTGAATGGTCCTTTTCTCGGCCTTTTGAGGCTAACGAGATCAGGAAACCGTTCCCCTCCCGAGTCACATGGCAGCACTGTGACTCAGAATAGACATCAGTTTTTGATTAGCTGCTATTCCTTCTATAAAACTTGCACGATGTCATAACAGTAGAAACCCCTCATGTGACTATTTAGAGGCTGTGCCATGTGATGTTATTCTGGTCATTTGTCAGGTGATGGCGCATCGTCTATTTTCTGATTTCCTTACTTTGAATGGTGGGTCATTGTCAGAAACAGCCTCTGGCACTGAGAGGACCTTGTGAGGGTCTGTGGAATTTCCCATGGTGGAAGAGAAGAGAAGAGAGAGACAGAAAGTCATTTCAAAACATGGGAGAATCATAACTTTTTGACACTTACATCAGAGTCTGCAACCTATACTGTAAATACATCGTGTTTAAATACATTTAACTTTTTGTCTGTGTTGATTTATTCTTTCTGTCTCCAGCAAATCAGCCTCACTCCAAAGTGTGCATGCACGCCTACCTCTTCCCATTCCCCGTGTCTCATCAGAGCCACAATGCCACGGAGTATGACTCGGCCATAAGTGAGTGTTCATCTATGTAGATGTGTCTCTCTGTACGGAGTTTATATTCTCCAGTGATCCGAAAGCTTGGTGTACAGTCGGCTGACATTTCTGTTGTCCAGTCTACAGAGGCTTCTGGAGCATCTTCATGCTCATCGGCGTGGCGGCCGTGGTGCTCGCTGGGTTCTTCATCATCTGTGCGGCTCCGTTCGGCAGTCACCGTCTATACAAAGCAGGAGGAGGCCTCTTCCTGGCATCTGGTGAGGTTTGGAAACGATTACATAAAAGTAACAAAGTACACTTAGTTAAGTACTTTGAGCCTCTTGTACTTTACTTGAGTTATTTCACATTGAATGCTACTTTATACTTTTACTCCATTACAGTTATTTGACAGCTGTAGTTACTGGTGACATGTGAGTGTGTAAAATACAATCTGTTGCATTATTCAGGATTAAACCAGAGGTCACCAACCTTCCTGGCTTGTGACCTTGTTTTAAAGTCTTTCAGATGTCTGTGAGTTGTTAGCAGCTCCACCAAAGAGACGTTTCCCCTCCAAGCTTTTCACATGGTTTCATTAAATAACTGTTTGTGCCCCGAAGAGGTTCCTATTATCCAATAATGCACAAAAAAAACAAAAAATGAGAATATAAAAAAGAAAATGACTAAACATTAATCATCTCAGATTTACCCTGTGGACATGTGGAGGGGGCGAGACCCCTAGGTTGGGAACCTCTGGAATAAACCACCTTAATGTACATAAAGTAAAAACAAAATAAATGCAACCAGCAACTTAACATTGTGCTTACTCATTCAGGCAACCTGATAATGACATGTATAATAATACATCTGTCACAGGGGACATTTGACTTCTTTCACATTGTTGTGTTGGTATTCTTGCTTCAGTAAAATAACCTGATTACTTATCCCACCACAGGTTAAATATGTATTTCTATTTTGGATCCAAACGTGTGTGAGTTTCCCTCATCACATGTTTGTCTCTGCTGCCCTTCTCCTCCTCAGGTCTGTTCCTGCTGTGTGTGGTGGTGATGTACGTCCTGTGGGTGCAGGTGTTGGACGTGGTGAACGTCTACATAGAGCACCAGCGCTCTTCAGTGTGTCCAGACTTCCAGCTGTCCATCAACTACGGTCTGTCCTTCATGTTTGCCCCCATTGGCATCTTCTTCTGCCTCCTGGCCGGCCTTCTTTTCCTCCTCGTCGGCCGAACCATTCAGATTCACTACCACTGACTTTAACCAGCAGCAGGTTAGATGACGGGCGGCGGCTCGAGACGGTTGGAGTGTTTTTCTTTGTTTTACCACCAGAGCTTTGATATGTTCCCCATCGTGTCTGCTCTGTAAAAGCAGGACTCTGAATATCTCTCTGAGGTTTATATGATCTAACAGTCCTGAGCTCTTTGTTCCAGGATATAATCACTCCATAATCACTCCAGTCTGAGCTATTTTCAATTGAGCTACATACAGTTCTATGCTATTCTCAACAAGCCTGATCACAGAAAGTATAAATACTTACAGTGCATAACGCTTTTGTTTATATCTTGTGTGAAAAAATGTTGTTAAGTGAAGCTTTTATTGTTTGCTTGAAAGTAAAATAAAAGACACACAAGTTATTCTTATATATTTTTGCTTTGTACAGTGCAGAGCGAAAGGTTTATACAGTGGCATGATAATATTTATATTCTGTCAATGTGTTGGGTAAGTCTAACATTTTTGTTATGGTCCACACTTCCCGTGAAAAGACCAAAAACAACTCTTACCAACTCCGTGGCTCTCGTATCCAAGACCATTCATTTACTGAAAATGTGATATTCAAAAAACAGACTGCGAATGTTAACACTCCTAAAGGCTGAATATGTTCCTGAAACAGCTGTGTACTTCTTGGCAAACTTACTCCAACAGAAGTAAAGAGAACATTTGTTGGGGACTATTTTTAGCTGCGGACTAATACACATTACATGTTCTGGTGAGCAGCAGGACAGTCTGTGTGTCAGCTCAGTGTAAACTCCAAAGCGTTTGTAATAAAGGAACATGTCACAGTTTTTTTTGGAGAGTTTGTCTCTTTCCAAAGCGAGAGTTTAAAGACAGAAGATGTGGTATTCTGTACAGATTATAAAACCACTTGAAGAAACATATAACAATAAGGAAAACGTAGATACAATCAGACTTATCCTGTAATATAATAAAATATCATATTTCACAGAGTCTATTATGCTTTTTTTTGCTTTTTCTGCAGCATTATTTTAATATTTCTGTACATAATCTGAAACTGTGCTGTTATTTGTTTTGTTCCTGCAGTTGGAGCTGAATTGACTCTTTGTGTTGAGTTTTTGTCGGTTTTTCTATGATGTTGTTAAGTGTGTTGTGAACATCATATCTGTCCAAATAAATGTTTTTTTTCCTGTTATTTGTTTGCCAATAAAATAACGAGGTGGAGCCAAACTTTGATGTCTAAAACGAATCACTTTGTCATCGTAGCAAAGTCAAGAAATTGTACAAAGGATGTGCGCGCTCGAGTGCTTCAGCTGCGTGTAGACAAATCAAGTCCCATTTTACACAAAGTCAAAGAAGAAGAAGAAGAAGAAGAAGAAGAAGAAGAAGAAAAAGAAGAAGAAGAAGAAGAAGAAGAAGAAGAAGAAGAAGAAGAGGCTCTTGAGATGCAAAAACAATCATAATTCTAGACACATTAAGAAGTTATCAAACTAACAGCAGGGGAACACCTTCTGCACATGGAATAAATTGATTCTTGCAGATCATTTTCCTATGAAATTGGATCATTGTAAGGAAGTTCTGGAAAACACCACAAGAGGGCACTGCTGTCTCACGTGATTCACACATCACACGACACCCTGAGAGGCAGAAATCCTATTTTGCTTATCTCGGGTCTATGTGGAGTGTATGTGGCGTTATGCATTTAATCACAACTTGAGAGGAAGGATCTGTAGATGAAAGAATTCACACATTGGCTGACAGACAGATTGTAATTTCACTCATGAATGGAGCATTTGATCAGGATCTGAATGGACTCCTGTGTCAACTCTCATGTGTCTGTATCAACTCTGTGCCTTTAGAGCTTTATAATATGCTTAAATAAATGCATTCGTGGTTTGCTAGGATGCAGCGGCACAATGCAAGGCATTGATTACTTTGTGAGATTGACTTTGCCTTTACAGAAGACACTTAGGATGAAGATTCACACGTCCAAATTTGTTAAATTTCAAATTGCTGTACGTACTCTGAGAGAAAAGCCACACAAACTTCAGCTCAGCCACACGAGAAGCTACACCGAGGTACTGCAGGTCACACGGAGAGGCCACAAAAGTTGGCAGATGCTAATACAAGGTGAGATACGATCACAGGATTTGTCCTGTGTCAGGTTAGAGTGGTCCTTTCATCCGAGTCGACGAAAGAGATTTCTTATCTGATGGACTTCCTGGTTTAAATGAAATCCTAATAAGATATAAATATAAAAAAAAGTTTAGTCATTTCTCAATTCATATCCAAGTGAGAGTGTGTGTGAGAGAGGAATATGGAGAGAGAGAGAGAGAGAGAGAGAGAGAGAGAGAGAGAGAGAGAGAGAGAGAGAGAGAGGGAGAGACAGAGAGAGAGACAGAGAGAGAGGGAGAGAGGGAGAGAGAGAGAGACAGAGAGAGAGACAGAGAGAGAGACAGAGAGAGAGAGAGGGAGGTTTAATGCATGTGTGGTTCAGGCTACACCTCCAGCAGAAGCCGGGCCTTGCAGCCAGTAATGTCATCAGACTCCCGACTGAATTCAGCACTGTTCTGCATGAATGCCCATGATAATTGTGTGTTGATAGGGAGCGCTGGAGATGGAGTATAATTTCCACCGAGAGATTCCTAAACAAATACCTGCGCTCAGCAGAGGGATGGAGTGCAGCAGGAGGTGAGGAGGAGAATAGGTATGAGGGGAGATAGAGGATGAGAGGGGAACACTTCCAGAGGAGGAAGAGGAGGAGGAGGAAGAGGAGGAGGCAGCCGTCTCACTGCAGGTCCTTATAGCGTAACGTAGCGTAACGTAACGTAGCGTAACGTAGCGTAACGTAGCCTAGCGTAGCCTAGCGTAGCCTAGCGTAGCCTAGCGTAACGTAGCCTAGCCTAGCGTAGCCTAGCGTAGCGTAGCGTAACGTAGCCCAGCGTAACGTAGCCTAGCATAACATAGCATAACGTAGCCTAGCCTAGCGTAGCCTAGCGTAGCCTAGCGTAACGTAGCGTAGCCTAGCCTAGCCTAGCGTAACGTACTGTAACGTAACATAACGTAGCCTAACGTAACGTAACGTAACGTAACGTAACGTAATGTAACGTAACGTAACGTAACGTAACGTAACGTAACGTAACATAGCGTAGCGTAGCGTAGCCTAGCCTAACGTAACGTAGCGTAGCCTAGCGTAGCCTAGCCTAACGTAACGTAACATAGCGTAGCGTAGCGTAGCCTAGCCTAACGTAACGTAGCGTAGCCTAGCGTAGCCTAGCCTAACGTAACGTAGCTTAACGTAGCGTAACGTAGCGTAACGTAGCGTAACGTAGCCTAGCCTAGCGTTAGGTAGCGTAACGTAGCGTAGCGTAACGTAACGTAGCGTAGCGTAACGTAGCGTAACGTAACATAACATAGCGTAGCGTAGCGTAACGTAGCCTAGCGTAACGTCACGTAGTGTAGCGTAGCGCAACAGTAATATAGCCGAGCGTAACGTCACGTAGCGTAGCGTAGCGCAACAGTAATGTAGCAGAGCGTAGCCTAGCGTAACGTAGCCTAGCGTAACGTCGCCTAGCGTAACGTAACGTAACGTAACGTAATGTAACGTAACATAACGTAACGTAACGTAACGTAACGTAACGTAACGTAGCGTAACGTAGCCTAACGTAACGTAGCGTAGCCTAGCGTAACATAGCATAACGTAGCCTAGCCTAGCGTAGCCTAGCGTAGCGTAGCGTAGCGTAGCGTAGCGTAGCCTAGCTTAGCGTAACGTACTGTAACGTAACATAACGTAGCCTAGCGTAACGTAACGTAACGTAACGTAACGTAACGTAACGTAACGTAACGTAACGTAACGTAACATAGCGTAGCGTAATGTAACGTAACGTAACGTAGCCTAGCGTAGCGTAGCGTAGCGTAGCATAGCATAGCGTAGCCTAGCCTAGCGTAGCGTAGCCTAGCCTAGCCTAGCCTAGCCTAGCCTAGCGTAACGTAACGTAGCTTAACGTAGCGTAACGTAGCGTAACGTAGCCTAACTTAACGTAACGTAGCCTAGCCTAGCGTTACATAGCGCAACGTAGCGTAGCGTAGCGTAACGTAGCGTAGCGTAGCGTAACGTAGTGTAACGTAGCGTAATGTAGCGTAACATAGCCTAGCGTAATGTAACGTAACGTAGCGTAACGTAACAGTAATGTAGCCGAGCGTAACGTCACGTAGCGTAGCGCAACAGTAATGTAGCCTAGCGCAACAGTAATGTAGCCTAGCGTAGCCTAGCGTAGCCTAGCGTAGCCTAGCGTAACGTAACGTAGCATAACGTAGCCTAGCGTAACGTAGCGTAGCGTAACGTAGCGTAGCGTAACGTAGCGTAACGTAGCGTAACGTAGCCTAGCGTAATGTAACGTAGCCTAGCGTAGCCTAGCGTAGCCTAGCGTAACGTAACGTAGCGAAGGTCAAACATCCAGCAACAAGAAAAACAAATGTTTGAGTGATGGTCTTCAGACGTGAAACGGGGCAAAAAGTAGATTGTAAAAAAAAAGACATTTTTAATCTGAAGTCAGTCTTTTCTTGTCTAATTTACAAATGCTTGCTCACAGCATAGCAGAAGTGAAACCCGAATGTTCAAGACCTTAAACATAGTATGAACCCTCTGTAACTACAGCAACTCAGAAGTTATATTGAAACAGCTGCAAGCATTTGTTTGAATGAACATTGAGAAATAGCTGATTTAAATTGTGTGAAATTGATCAACCGATTCAAATCTCAATCTAAAGACGGTTTTTAGATAACTTGTTTGGTGACGTGGGTTTGTTGCCATGTTATGAGTTTAGATAAAGTACTTTAAGTTAGGGTAAACGCTTGTTATCGACTGTAAAAAAAAAAAAAGCTGTAACGATTTGCAGTCACTGTGGCAGGACAGATATTTCAAAATAAAGGCTGCAACTTGAGTTTCAAGTCTCGACGAGTGCAGGACCCGAGGATGAGTGTGTGAACGTTCTTTAGACGTTCTTTATGGCCTTTATGCCAGATGCATCACACTATAGGCATATGAATGAAACATTAACAATATATGGCGACAATATCTTTTTGCAGCATGTGTGTGTCGCAGATGCTGCTTGTGTGAAGGACCCGAAGAGACAGAGACATTTTTGAAGTCCTTCACTCGTCTGGTCGAGGAAAGAAGTTCGACTCTCAGTCAACACTTGTATGTTTAACCTTGAGGGAGGTTCAAGTTAATTGGAAAACACTCTTTGCCTGAGTGCTCTCACCTCATGGCACGTTGCGTAGTTATCATAGCTTATCTTCCGAATGTATCATAATCCCACATGACATGCAAGTCAGATTTCATCCAAATCTGATTACTTTCAACTCTCAGAAAAAAGCAAAGTATTTGAATTGCATGAACAATATGGCAAGTCATATTACACGCTGCTTTCCTCTTTAGAGATAGTTTTACATAATTTCCCATTCGTTTTGAAATAATGAATAGACAATGGGCTGTATAATTGTGAGAATTTACAATTCAGAGGACTACGTCGTATAATCACCATGCATAATTCAGAGAGTTGAGCGCGGAGGTCACCGGTGGCGGTGGCACAAAAAGTAACTCGGGTCATCATACAAACAGTCGAGAATCAACACTTTTATTGTCGCTCGGCTTGAAACATTCAACGCGATGTCTTTTGGTGAGGATGCACATTTCTTCAAGATCATAGAGGAAATGTAAGAAAGTGCGAGCAGAGCATCCAATTATCTATACACTTCATATGTTATCATTTCCGTTCCAATGGAGTCTGTAAGTTCAGAGGAACTCTCTGATGTGTAAAGAGGCAGCGGAGGTATAAAAACGGGTTTTACATTGTTGGCCGGTGAAAGCTACACCTGTACTGAGTGGATCCTTGTTGCCCCTCTCACATCCTCTGGCCTCACACCTCAGTTTGTGCATATAAATTACATTCCAAAGTGTGTATGGATAGCCCTTGTTCATACTCAAGGTCTCTTGTTTCAAAGGCATGCTAATGTCTTTCACAGTGAAACTCCTCTCAGCGGCCCTCTTTTAACTGCCAGAGCAACTGTGTAGGAGATGATTGGGACTCTTCAACCATCTTGAATATTCATACATTTATAATGGCACATATATATATCCACAAATCCTAAACAAGGAGAGGAAGACTGGGTTACCGATCACAAATTATTTCACTTCAGAGAGTTTTAACTTTTTCACTTAAATGACTTATTGTGGGCGTTAAATAAAAAGTATTTCAGTACGTGTGTGTCAGGATGTTTGGACGATCCGTGCCGTGTTAGCACCCGCTAATTACTCATTTCTCACTTTTTCAATTCTTTCTTTGGAATTACCTTGTTTTCAGTACAGGCTACTTCCAGCTCCTTATTTGGGCGTAGCTTCCCCTCGAGCAATTAATTAATGCTACAGTACAAACAGCCCATGGATTCGGTCATTAATATTCACATATCTCTCTTGCATATCATTTCTTATGCAGTGTTGTAACACAGTGCGATGAAAAGGCAGACGCAGGGCTTCAAAGCCAGTTGGTGTTACTGTCTGTCCCCATCTGAGCAGTACGACAGTTTGACAAAGCGAGACAAGACGTCATGCTGAAATGTCACATTACTTCTAAATGTAATATTTTAATAAAAAAAAATCTCTTATTTCATGATTTTTTTACACTACTTTTCTATTATTTTATTTTAAACTCAGTGTCCAATTTAATATATACTTTCAATACAATACAATCCAACTGTTCTGACATTAAATCTACATTGACGATGCATCATAGGTTTCAAGATTGTCTTTTTTTGTCATAAAGGTGTTAATTAAATAATGTGTTTTAGCATTAACATCATAGCTAGTGGTGGAGTTGTACTGTACGCTAACATTAGGAACACCTCTCAATATAATGCACCAACATTTACTGTGAGCTTCATAGTAAACATATACATTCATTTACACATTTCCTACAATGTCAACAACTGAGCCTTAATGAAGTGGCACTGATTACCTCTATAATATTTTTAAATCATGTATCAGCTTCCTTTAATTAAATACATTTTAAATATACAGGTTCAAAACTATAAAAAGGTCATTTTCACTGAAAAAGATAAAAGTGACTTTATATATATATATATATATATATATATATATATTTTAAAGAGCTTAATTAAATATATTTATTTTAATAAAGCTCCAACAATTGTTTATCATAATTGCACCATAATGTTGAGTTATCAATAACGATTCACTTTTTGTCCTTCCTTAGTAATAAAACTAATTTATTATTAATTATTGAACACTTTTTTGAAGTCCCTCTTTTTCTCTCCAACACAATTAATTAACTAACATTAGGAACATTCACAATCAAACCTAGAAACTAACATTTAAACGTTTCAAATGTCTAACGTTCATGTCCTCGCTCACAGGTTTACTTCACGCCGCTTTAAACGTCTGATTCTCAATGGTGCAATAAAAACGTTCCATTGTGCTGAACCGCTGTCCCTGAGTCTGTTTTAATGTTACACATGTTTATTAATGCAATTTTACAAGAGGGCACTGTCATATCTGTTAGTCTTGAGCATGTCAGCTTGTGTAAATTAATTCAACAAAATAAACAGGCTCAGGCTCTGTTTACCATATTTAATAGAAAAGAAATATACAATTCTAATGTAACCATTCAAATGATTTCTACTCCCTTTGTTTCCCCCCTTCATGTGTATTCATAAGAGTTACTTCATATGCAACCTCACTTCATTAGAGTAACATTTATGAAAATTATGTATTATGTATTGAAATTACAGCAAAGCAAACACGGGCCTATTATTAACACTTGAACTACATCCGCACAGACATTAGAGTCACGTCGGCTGGATGTTTTAGGAGGTGATGTCTAAAGTTACAACAGAATTCTTGATTTAGACGCAAATGTGCAACCGCACGGACAAAAGAAAACAGGAGCTCATATATTACACAGTGCAGTGACATGGCTTTGGTTAGTTAGAGTACAATCAGTGAAACTACAACAATAAAAGGTTCATTCCACAGTGTTTCTAGAAGCACTTGAAGCACAATCATTGAAAACATTGTCGAGTGTAATTGTGCATTTGAAGTATATGTTCTCAGGCATTCATACAAAAACAGTGCAAATTAAAAAAACTCAGAAAGCAACACAACATAAGGCACGAGAAGATAAACTACACTACAGACACAAATGAACGCTTTACCTGCTGATTTCCTTTTTAAAAACGTTTGCAGCAGACGTCAAACGATCCCTTTCTTTCTTGAAGTCTGCAGCTAAAGCCTACGGTTAGCAAGAGTAAGGTTACAATCCTACAAACAGGCTTCATGTAAGTCCTCATCCGGTGGCTCCTGCTGTGCTTTTATACTGGTTTAACTTGCAAAATTATACCTTTGACCCCAAGTAGGGCTGACATTCCTTGAAAGTAAAATGTTGTGCGTGGAGAGAGTGCGGCGTCGGGTTCTTTGCAACGGTAAGAGTAGACTTTGTATTAATTGAAGTATAATGACATCCCTATGTTGGATGTTGGAAAAGGAGAAAGTGGTGAATAATGTATCTCCATGCAGATAATAGATGAATATGTTCATATATTCATTTATTAATTTATACGTTTGAATTGAAATTGAGAATGACTTTATACTTTCATTACTCTGTTCATAAAACATATGTTTGGGTTGTGAGAATTCAAAGTTTGGGAACACAAGGAGGATGTCAACCTGCCTTTAATAAAACAATGTTAAACTCTCTGTTCCACATCTGCGTTTCCCTCACTTTGTCCTTTACGTTTCTATATCTTAACCGTATGTCCTTCCTTCATGTCACCCTCTCCGCTTCTCTCTTTCTTGTGGGGGAGAAAAGACGAAAAACACGCAGCGAAGTTCTGCAAAGTTTTCTGAAGTAAAAAGGAAATGCCAGCTGGGCCTCAGGCGGTGGAAGTCACATGCCAGAGGGAGCGTACGAAAGGCTGGTAAATGTTACCGATGATAAATAAACATTATTTAAAAGATCTGTCAGCTCCTGTTAGAACGTTGCCGTGGTTCATTTGTTTCGCTGCTCTGAGGGTATAAGGAATATTTAATCACTCCTCTGAATGATATGAATAATCACAGATACCTTTCTCTGGGAGCCACAAGCAAACACATTAATGATGACTTGTGCAGCGACGTTTCCATTTACATACTAACGATTTGAATCTGTGCGCATGTAAAAACCAATGTGTGAGTTTAAACGTTACACACTCTCTAAAGAATAATCTATATAACGCTTATTGTTTAGATAGAAACAACGGTGTGATGGCTCTTTAAATTAAACGTCTGTTTATTTTTGCTGCCTAAACAGCAGAAAAAACAGCTTTTCTCTCTTTTATTTTACTTGTATTAGATTTTCCATTCTCAAGATCTCTATAACTCTATAAATGGAGGTGTTTTGAACAAACTAACCCTGGTGACTTGGACAAAGAGTGTAAAAACAAGTGTAAATATGTCTTTTATGATAACTATCTTTTAATCGTTAGTGTATTAAATGTCAAAAATTGAGAAATAGGGCCCGGCAGCTCCCCAGAGACAAAGACGATGTATTCAAATCCAAATCCCCCAAAATATAAAAATTTAGCAGAAAGGCTGGAACTAGAAAATATGAATTTTTTTCACTATTTCTATTAAAATAAAATGTTGAAACGATGAATCAATTATTTATAAAGATCCCAATAATTTTCAGTCGATGGACTAATAACCCTGCTGAGCTTACACTGAATGATAGAGATGTTTTAAAGATACATGTATTATCATTATTGCATGATGAAAGTAGTTGAATAACTGCATTTAGGACAGTTGAAGATTGTTTACGTTGATAATTGTTAGGCTTCATGTTTTGCGTGTTGAAAAGTGCTAATTGTTCTGGTACAAGATCCCCACTGTAAACATCTCACTCATTTAAATTTCCATCTATTAAATTCCATTTTCTACAGCTTGTTTCTGGAAACAGCAATAAAGGTAAACAGCAGAGGATTGTTCTCCTGCTGGAAAGAACAACCGCGTTCAGCTTTGCCAAAATACACAGAAGCGACACACTTTACAGTAACTATGTTGTATTGAAAAGGAACATTTAGTCACCTCTTACGTAGCTGTCCAATCAGTGTTGATGCAATAAATTCCTCAGTGTGTGTTATATTTACAGAGAAAGCCGTGTTGCCAGGGCCTACATGTACCAGAATGCATTGCGCCCTTGCTTGAACTCTCTCCGCTGAATTAGTTTGGCTGGGTTGAAATAAATAAATGCGAGCGAAATGTGTCCATGCACGTAAATTCCTCTGCACTCGTACTTTGGGAGGCCATTTTTTTGCAGATTGCAATACAAGTGAAGAGAACAAGGAAGTTCTGTCTTTGAGGGGCATCTAGAGCACACACCCTGCCTACCCAGAAGTGGAAACTATAAACCCAAACTGCCGCTGGATACAGGAACAGATTCTGCATCTGGGAACTCAACGCTTTCTCAGTCGACGCAGGTCAGGAATATATTGCTTCATTATCATCAACACTGATTGGACATCCACATGAAAGGTGGCACATTTTAAGATTCAGTGAAATGACTCCAGGTTAAGTCAAAGGGCTGCTGACCCCCCTGGGAATCAACAACATGAAACGAAACAACAGTTGACGTCAGACTCTGTGTGAAGATGATGAATGGATGTTGATACTGTGTGTAACCCCGGTGCAGTCCTCAGCAAGATGTCATGATAGTCTCTTGTCCATCGGCTCACAGGACACCTGCTTGTTGGCATGACGACATGTGAGCCTCTGGGACGAGCAGACAGAGGGGCTGAACGGGTTGCCCTTAGCGACAGGCTTCTGAGCCGGATGTGGCACCGAAACAAACATCAGACACATGAGGAAGATCTGCACTGTTACAGACCTGTGGTGATGTAACACCCTTCATCCCCATCAATCAATCAATCTATCTGTCTGTCTGTCTGTCTGTCTGTCTGTCTGTCTGTCTGCCTGCCTGCCTGTCTGTCTGCCTGTCTGCCTGCTTGTCTGTCTGCCTGCCTGCCTGTCTGTCTGCCTGTCTGTCTGTCTGCCTGTCTGTCTGTCTGTCTGTCTGTCTGTCTGTCTGCCTGCTTGTCTGTCTGCCTGTCTGTCTGTCTGCCTGTCTGTCTGTCTGTCTGTCTGCCTGCTTGTCTGTCTGCCTGCCTGCCTGTCTGTCTGCCTGCCTGTCTGTCTGCCTGCCTGTCTGTCTGTCTGTATGTATGTATGTCTGTCTGTCTGTTTGCCTGTCTGTCTGTCTGCTTGTCTGTCTGCCTGCCTGTCTGTCTGTCTGTCTGTCTGTCTGTCTGCCTGTTTGTCTCTCTGC
>NC_041375.1:21278540-21328540 GCF_900634415.1 Cottoperca gobio
AAACAGGGAATTATATGATTGTTTACAGTACGTGCCGGTTTTATTGATCTGTATCAGTGCACAGTACTTATACTGATACAAGATTAACATTCTTCTGCATCACTACAATAATGATTCGCATGTCATTCTCCATTGCAACATGTCATGTTTCAGGACATATTCATTCACGTTTCAGTAAATAATATATGCATTTTAATGGAGTTACAATTCATTCATCAAAATATAAATGAATTCTTATTGTGATTGTCAGGCTTCAAGCTGCGTCACATGCAGTCTTCTCCTCTTTTAACCTTCACTAAATGCTTAAGCAGCATTTTATTCTCATTTCAGTCCCGGGGAATACATTTTCTCAGAGTGAGTTTAATATCTCTTTTTCTGCATTATGTGCCACAATGATGGATTATCTTGATTGTAGATCCGAGCGTTGACAAGGGAGATGTGGAGGGGGGGGGGGGGATAAACCTTCTTTAGTTGCCGTTTGTCCAACTTCACAAACCCATCAACGAAGGACAATAAATCTTCTGAATGCATATTTAACACTGAATCAATGTACAATGTAGCTTGAAGGTTAACCTGCTTTTTTTGCTCCACATTTGTTATTCAGATGCAGCCTGCCTGCTACGCCAACCTTTGTCCGTTCACAGCACTTACGCGTGGTTCACTGATTGTCTGTGAGTTACTGTAAAAATGAATTAGAGCAACATATGACCTTAAATAAAAGAGGGGGTTTCCATCTAAATGTGTGCATCTCTTTAAACTGAATAGATTTGTTTAGTTATTACAATATGTTTTGAAGACCAAGGTTTTAGCTGATTCTCCGCAGAGGTTGACCCTGACTCTGTACGTCCTACATCTAAAGCCTCGCCATGCTCCTCACAGTTAAACTGAGCGCCGAACATCATGATTCAAAAGATGTCTGAAGAAAACAAAAGATCATTGTCCAATTTCCTCTTTCCTTTTCTAATATCATTCTTGTATGACTCCAGACTCCTCTCCCAGTAAAGGACTTAAAGGAACATTGGATGTACAGGTTTGTATTGCGCAATACAGTGAAATACAAGCGAGAGAAAGAGGTGTATGGATTAAGCATCGCACTATAACAATGTCTGACTCATCGTGGAAGCAGTGACTTTTTTACTTCACACATTCTTCTAACTTGTCAGAATCTGTCGCCTTCATTACCCACAATGCAACTCGATCTCGAGATCCAGATCATTGTGCTTTTAATAGAGGAACAAACACTTTGACTTTCACACTTTAATTCTCACCTGCGTGCAATTTAGAGTTGCCAATTAACTTTGCATCACCTGCTGGAAACACATGCAGAACATCTGAACTCCACATGAGAAGGCCCCGAGTCGATCGAGCCTCCAAAACTAAAAGATTAACACTTGTAAAAAGCTTAATTTCCAAAAACAGTATTGACACAATATATAGTATATGTTAGGGGGGGAGGGAGGTGGGGGTGCAACATCAGTAGAAGAAAGCCTCGTTTTATTTGAGACCGAGTGCACAACCTTCACGATGTCGAAGTGATTCAAGGTAAAAGCCATTTCCTTTCATTGATTTCCCTTTTCCAACCAGATGTAGATAAACAGCTACGTCAGAGCTTTGCTTCTTTGAGAGGTTGTAACGCGACGTGTCCCAAATATTCAGTCCGCTGTTGCTTGATCCACATACCAAGTTTTGATTTGGTGGATGTGCCATGTCAACACATCTCTTGAAGAGGAGTGTGTTTTTCTTAATGCCCTGGGAGGCTCGTTGCAAGATGAATTCAAAGCTGCCGAGCAAATTCAGGGTTCACTGGTTCGAGGCAACCTGAGGCTGAATCTATGAATTTCTATGCAGTCTCTCTATAACTCTCGTTTGTTGTTAATGCAGAAACGCCTGATAGTGTCACAGTCCTTATTCCCCTTGTGTTGCCAGCATTCATGACACAGTTTATGACAAGTACCCACTTTATAAACTAAACTGATATTCCACTTTTAACTGGCATTACTAAAACCCAAGCACCAGAGCACCTTGTGTTGGGATTACGGGCCCCTCTTCTGCTAACAAGGTGCTGTGGCTCCGAGCTGTTAATGACTTAAAGAGCATATCAGCTACGGCTCGTTTGCAGGAGCACGCTTGGAGTTTCTACTTTAATTAGGGATTGGCTAAAACACAGCTCCCTGTGGTCTTGACACATTACCAATACTCATGTGCTCTTGTCTATTAGCGCTTGGAAAAAAACCTCCACAAGGGCTGCAGGTAATCCCCCAGCTGTCCAATAAAGTAATGCACAGGAGTTTTCTGATGACATGATCTGTCTGTGCACATGACAACAGAGGGGTGTAACATTTACCTGCACTTTGCATTCAGTGTATGCAGCCATCGACTGTGTGGAGGTCACAAGTTCACCTTCATTCCTGAGCAGATTGTTACGCGGGGGAAAGAAACCGCAGTCACAGCCTCTCTCAATCAAGCCCTGATCAAGCAGAAAAGAAGATCTGACTCTAAATAATACATGACTTGCCTTCCCATATACGCTCCCCACTGGGACACTGAGAAGAGGGTGCAGGTTCAAACATCTTTCCTCATCTTCAAACGTCCTGCCTTCATCTCAGCTGCTGCCAGATTTTCTGACACTGCTCAGACCTGGAGATATCAGAAAGGGACGACTGTTAAAGAGGGACTCACTCATTCCAGTGCATGTTTGCCCTTGCTCTGAACGACTCATGAGCAGTTATATCCTGATATCCAGAGTGAGAGGAAGATGGTCAGCCTGGTTCTAATACAACGAATCTGCATTGTCAATTCCATATTTTCTTCAGTATTACATTTGTTTTTGACGCATCACAAATACGTCTGCAGAGGATCCACATGGGGATTTGTTTAATTAAATGTACGTCTGTAACTTAAATATTGACATTTGTAATGAAGCAAGTTACTGAAAGTCCACCCAGCAGTGTGTTATGCTGAATGCATAGATGTCATGACAATCCATCCGACAGTTGTTGGGATATTTCAGTCTGGACAGAAGAGGGGGAATGACCAACTTTGCCTTTTTTTGCTAAGAAATTGAAGTCTGTTCAACTTTGTTAAAAAACACAACCGTCTCAACTTCTAATAGCGAGCGATGTATCATCTTCAACTTCATCATCTTTCTTTCTTATGCATAGTAAACCCCAGCAACACGTTTTCAGGAAGACTGATAAAAGAAATGTTCATTATTGCATTAAGTTACAATGAGTGCTGGAAAAGCCCCTAAGGTGGCGCCAGGACTCGGCTCTCCGTTCTCTTGTCGTGTCTCTCTGTAAGTCTTTTATTCAGAGCTGATGAGGTGATGTTAAGGTAAAACTCACTTTCAGTTGAAGTGAATAATTATCCGAGCGTTTTCAGTGGAGGGATTTTGCAAAGAATGCAAAATGCTAATTGAGCTCGATGTTAACTTTTCTGTCCTGGTGATTTGTCTAGAACAAAATAATATTCCCTGTTCTTTGACTGGGAGCAGAGACGAGCACAGAAGGCAGTCTGCTCAGTAGGAGTCACCGTGCGGCCGCTCTTTGGCTTGTGATAAAGATTCAGCCTGTTCCTTTAGCTCCAAGTGTAGTCATGTGTATAATTGCTCTGGGACTGGAAATGCACCATGTGTGAATATAAAGGAAAGGCCATTTAATAGGAAACACTGTCCAAACAACATAGCTTCAGTTTGTCTAAATGTCCCATGTCACACGGGGAAGCTGCAGAGGATGGCAGGAGGTTCATGATAGCAGCAACACGCGGTGAAAGTGGGAGAATTTAACAGGGAACAACAAGAAACTAGATTAAAAGTGACGGAGGGCGGCTAATCAATGAAGAAAAAAATCTAAATGTTCAATCTCAGATATACATTGTGAGATTTAGGACAGGATTAACATTACAGGTGGGAATTAAATATTCACTGTTCTCTTTTATTTAACGTCCTGAGCAGCATTTTAACCAAAGGTGAAATGACAGGATGAGGTCTGTAATAGACAAGAGATCCGACATTATAACAGATAATAATAATAATAATAATAATAAAAAACTTTATTTGTATAGCACCATTCATAAAATAATTGCAGCCCAAAGTGCTTCACAGCAAAAGCATAAACATTTGTACAAGATTAGGCAGAATAAGAGCATTTACAATACAATAATACAATAATCACAGTGTTGATGTAAATGAGTCTAAAGTACCATTATAAATAGTATAAAATAGCACAATTAAAATAGTATAAAATAGCACAATTAAAATAGTAGAATTAAAATAGTATAAAATAGCAGAATTTAAATAGTATAAAATAGTAGAATTAAAATAGTATAAAATAGCAGAATTAAAATAGTATAAAATAGTAGAATTAAAATAGTATAAAATAGTAGAATTAAAATAGTATAAAATAGCAGAATTCAAATAATATAATTAAAATAGTATAAAATAGCAGAATTAAAATAGCAGAATTAAAATAGTATAAAATAGCAGAATTAAAATGGTATAAAATAACAGAATTAAAATAGCATTGGACATAGCAACAATGAGCTATAATGTTTCAGACGAAACACCTGGGAACATTACAGAATGAAAGCATTTAAATGAGTTTAAAGTGGCATAAAGATTGTATAAAATATCACCATTAAAAGGCTAAAGTAAAGAGGTATGTTTCTAGTTTACTTTTGAACACTAAGTAATGTCTATTGGTAAAGTGTTCCATAGCTTTGGTGCATACTTGCAAAAGGCTGCAACAGATATAATGTTCGATATGTCTTGCTCTCACGATGGCTTAAAAATGTTTTCAGGTTGTCATATTCGTTCCGGAATAGGCCTTTCCGATCCTTTCTTTCCTCCATTTTCACATAAAAGTGGATTTTACACAGAGCTTATATAAAAAGTTAAAGTACAAGCAGCTTCAAACGGAAAACACTCTTAAAAAACAAGCCGGTGAATCCGGACAGATTTAGAATTGTATCGTATTTTATCAAATAATAATACTGCAATAGTTTAGGTAGGTGGCAAGAGACTAGAAATTAGCAACCAGAAGCAGAGAACAATAAAACAGCCAGCAGCCCGGCACACGATTATAAACTCAACGCAGACATCTTCACATCAATCATATTGAAAAAAAAATTCATCTCAATAATGAAAAACATTTAATATAGGCTTCTACCTGAAGAACTAAAGGAAGAGGCGCACCTGTTCTAATGAGATGCGGATTTGCAAACAGACATCAAAGAAAGCAGCGACACACACACACACACACACACACACACACACACACACACACACACACACACACACACACACACACACACACACACACACACACACACACACACACACACACTTATAACTCAATCTATGTTGTGAAGAAGGCAGTGTACCAAAATGCTAATCTGCAACACTTGAAATAAAAGATTGCATTTATGGAAAACTTCTGGTACAGGATGTAAATCCTCCACAGCAGACACACAACAAACAAACACAACAACATACTACCACAGTATACATGTTTAAAATAACAATACTTACACAAATAATCACAATGTATCCCTCCTTTAACCAATCTATGTTTAAAGAGTTGCCTGAAGGAGCCTGCACTACATCCTCTGGAAGATCATTCCATGTGTTTACAGCGGTGTGAAGAACGTTTTCTGTTTTCAGTGAATCACTTTATTGGGAATCATTCGGAGGAGTGTTAAGGAGTTATTTTAGTAGCAATTTTAAGTTTTTCCTTAAAGGAAAGACAGAGAAGCTGTTGAGAGAAGGCAGATAGATGGGGAGGGGGAGGGGGTACGTGTTTATGTGACTGGGCTAAATGTAAATGTCTCATTGATCGCTGGGAAGAGGCAAGCAGAGACCCTATCGATCGGCTCAAGGCCAAGGGCAGGATAAGGCTTACAACCCGGACTCTGACCTCTGCTGCCTTGACCTTGGCCTAAAGCCAGAAAACTGCCCTTTAACCTCCATCATGTGACCTCTGACCTCCAGGGGGCCCCAGATGTGACCCGTGCCGTGTAGTGTCCTGGCTGGGCTCCTTTTCTCCTTGGCAAACCCCCCCCCCCCCGAGCCGGTGGAGCGTCTTCAGAGAGCTCACGGGAGGTTAAAATGCGTCAAAAGGTTTCACTTGAATGTTACTTCACCCGAGAGGTGGGACCACAGTCGAGAGGGAGGACGGATGTTTTCTTCACTCTTATGAAGCAGTTGTGAGGTTACTAACAGCTCAGCCGTATCGATCTGGTAATTTAATTACATGCATTGAGCACAGACACAGTGATGGATCACAGTATCACACAGGATGGGGGGGGGGGGGGGGGGTAGTGAGACAGAGTTGTATACATACTGTATATATATATATATATACAACCAGATGTCAAAGTACAAGATATTTTATCATAATGCATTTATAAAGTCTCACTGGTTGAAGTTCTGCAAGCAAACCAGATTCATACTTTACTCTCAGCTCGTTATCTTTAACCTAAAGACAAGTTCATAAAGACGTCAGTGATAACGTTTAATTGCAGTAGCTGCCGTTCCTTTTGTAAAGCATTATTTCAGAATCACTGAGTATAAAATAACAGCTGTGAACCATTAAATGTGTCGCATGTTTTGATATTTTAGCTCTATATAAGGGATGGTACCACTCGATCATGTCAGCTGTACGTATGCGTGTCTGAGCAGTGTCTTGATACTTGATACTTTCTGCAATACTGACATTTATTTATATACTGTTGCCACTTTATCTGCACTATTCATTTTTATCTATAATCTATGTTTAGTAGTTTGTAATTCTTTTACATTTTTCTGGTGTATTTGTATTAAAAAATCACTGGTTTTGTGCACTGCCTGGGAGTCTGACACTACATTTCCCTATACGTACTTTTATATGAAAAAAATAAATAAAAAACAATCTTGAAAGTGAATTAACTCATTTACTAAAATGTCAAACCTTCCATTAATTGTAATTTGAACTAAACTGTGAAATAACAGGAATCCTGTGAGACCAACAAATATTATTTTCCTCACCGTTTATGGCGTCGTGGTCCCAGACACGATCTATACACCATCAGGTTAAAGGTGAGAGATCATGGCCTCTGTGTGTGTGTGTGTGTGTGTGTGTGTGTGTGTGTGTGTGTGTGTGTGTGTGTGTGTGTGGTTGTGTGTGTGTGTGTATGTGTGTGTGTGTGTGTGTGTGTGTGTGTGTGTGTGTGTGTGTGTGTGTGTGTGTGTGTGTGTGTGTGGTTGTGTGTGTGTGTGTATGTGTGTGTGTGTGTGTGTGTGTGTGTGTGTGTGTGTGTGTGTGTGTGGTTGTGTGTGTGTGTGTATGTGTGTGTGTGTGTGTGTGTGTGTGTGTGTGTGTGTGTGTGTGTGTGTGTGTGTGTGTGTGTGTGTGGTTGTGTGTGTGTGTGTATGTGTGTGTGTGTGTGTGTGTGTGTGTGTGTGTGTGTGTGTGTGTGTGTATACATTATGTGATGTCAAAGGTCAGGGTGCGCTGTTGAAACTGGATACCAACAACAAAAACATTTCTGGGTCTCCATTCAGCAAATATCTGATTTCTTACGCATCTTACATATCTGGTAGGTGTGTGTGTGTGTGTGTGCGTGTGTAGGGTTAGGGTTAGTACAACAGGACATTTATTTCAGTTAGTGGAACGATACACTAACAGTCTGCACTTGGACAATGCTGAGGCTCACTGCATGTGCTGTAAGGCAATAATGACTGAAGCAATTAACTCCACCTGCAGCACAGGGGGCTCAATCACATTTCATTTCAAAACACAACCAGGAACAACTTTCATACTGCTAATTGTCTTGTTGCATGGTCCTGGGGTGTGCAAGCCTTCAAACTGTAAGGTCACAGCCCCGTCCCGTCTCCAGGACATTGCACATTGTGTGCTTATTGCCTTTATCAATCTACTGCAGCCCAGAACAAAGACCTTCGTGTTCAAACAGCAATTACTCTCTCATCTCCTGAGGCATCAGCACAGGCCTAATTGGATTTAAATGAACCCCCAAATTTCCCCTTTGTTACAGCAAATAATATGCAAGGCTTTTTAATTAAGATCCGATACAAGCCCACGTGGAAGGTCTGATGCTTTCATGTCCTGCTCTTCAAATAGAGGCTGGAGCTCGGACAGTTCGGAGCGCAGTTTGGTTGAGTGTGTGTGTGTGTGTGTGTGTGTGTGTGTGTGTGTGTGTGTGTGTGTGTGTGGGTGGAGGGGTGTTGTTGTCAATCCAGAGAGGTGGATCAGTTCATTAAAAGAGCTCTAATGTGATTGATCGACTTCTTTAAGATCTGTGAAGACAAGTTGTTCTATGTCGCACCTCGTCTTTGGATTGTAGCATGCAAAAGAGAAACATGTTTTAAGTTTGTGTTAGAGGAAGAAGTCTTTGAATATTTGTATTATTGATTCTGTAAACCAATCTTTAATATAGTCATGAAAGAAATTAATCACTTTCCTTCTTGTTCTGTTCCTCCTGAAGGAAACACACCTTAGTGGTCAAACGCTGAAACGTGTTCACCAGCTTGTTGCTATCTTTGTGTGTCTGTTGTTTGGCGCTGAGCGGGAAGCATGAAGTCGGTTTAGCAGAGCTTTTTATATACTGCCTGCTGCTGCTGAAAATAAAGCTGATGAGAACAGTGACAGTCGACCAAAACAGTAAAGTCGAGGGCAGAAAACACGATTAATGAGCCGAAAGATGCTATAAAGCTGTGCAGAGCCGAGGGGAGATCATTCTCTGGGTCTGTCCAGCCTCTCACATATAAGTAATGGCACGATCCATTGTTGATTCACAAAGTATGGATTACAGCCACTTTAAAGCCGTAAATTCCAGCGATAACGTCGCATCTACAGTCTCCATCTCTTAAAGGTAACTGTGGGCAGAAGAGTGTTCGGTCCAGCCTGCGTGTGCACCTCAGGCATCATTTAAAGTTGTGACATGTGTTTAACAGATGCTCCGGCACACAAAGACTCCTTTGCCTTTGGCACACGTGCACAGGCAGACGGAGTGAAATGTGCTGAGTCTGGCAGCAGAGGTGTCAGCCTTTACACTTGGACTCCACAATGACGGTGATCATTTGCGGCTTCAAAAGTGATTAGACTGCAACTAAAGAATGTTCTCACAATGGATCGCTATTGTCAGGGGGGGGGGTAACGACTGATTGATTGATCTGCTGCGGCTGGAACAGGAAGTCATCAGTCAGCCAATCTGTGCCATGAATCCTTCAACCTTTGACTTCATCGCTTTGTTGAGTCAGCTTCCAGACACATTGTGCAGAATTTGTAATGACATCGAGAGATTTCTTTAATTTCCAAGGTGTGATCTCCAGTTGTATTGCCATCAGACCACCCAAGGCCGACTAAACCCATCACACTAAATGTATGGATTGAATTCTCCCGTGCCTCGGTGAATTAGCAGAGGAAATAATGACGGATGATTGAAGAGCGGGGAACTCGTCTTTTCTTGATGATAGCAGAGAACTGTCTTTCTCAGTAACTCCGCACACAGTTTAAGTCATTTCCATTAACTCAGCTGGAAGATAATGATAAAGTGCCGAATGGAAAACATATTCTCGCTCCACTTTCTGTGTGATCCCCTTTTTATTCATTGAGAAAAAGGAAGAAATATTAAGTTAAGCTAAGAAAATATTAGCCAGTCTGCACGTGGCGAGCAGTGCTGAAAGAATTGCTGTTTTTCTACACCGGTGGGGGGAGTTACTTCATTATATGTGCAAGCAACTTTATATTCACAGTTCAAGCCTGTGTTAACATTATAGATTTGAAGAGCAAAGCCAATTACAAGCATCGCTCTATAATCATGGACCACCGCCATGTGTGGATAAGTGCAGAGAAGTGTTTGAGGTGAAAGGGATGGAGCTCTGGGTTTGTGGTTGCAGCAGAGCAGCGTGTGGAGTTACAGCTGAAACTGTGTATTGGGAGGCTGATCACGAGTGAATGGAGCTGTGAGACTTTGCATTACTCCTCAGTTCTCTCTTTACAAGTCCAGAGAATTCGGCTTTTATTCCATAAGGTGAAGCCGAACAGTTCCATGTGGTTTGTGAGTGAATTAATCACGATGATTAATTGGCTTTCAAGTTAAATATCCAGTGAGCGATGTCAGGCTGCCAGACATCAGGGTTAAATTGACAGGCCTTTAAGGAGAAGCAGATTGATTTACACAGCAGCTAATGAATCCCCCTCCACCCAGAAGGGGAGGAAAGGTAAACAAGTCCTTTCTTTTCCTTCCTCCCATCTGCCTTGTTCAAGTACACTTTGCTCTCTGTATTGAACTCTAACCTGAGACTCAGAGACTCTTGATAAATTCCACCTTTTCTTTTGCTTTTCCACTTTAAAAAAAAAAGAACAGCTAGAACAGACGGATAAAATGTTTGGGTTTGTCAATGTGAAGATTGCACTATGCTTGTACATGCTGTGCATTAACAGCCGTTGCATGTGTATAGTTGGTCGGTACACCTGCGTGTGCATGTGAATATTTTCAGAATGTACTAAAACAAAGGGGAACAATTCTTAGTTGTGGTTATGTACAGGTTATTATGCTGTGATTTTACTGGTCCGGCCCACTTGAGATCAAACTGTATGTGGCCCCTGAACTAAAATGAGTTTGACACCCCCGCTCTGCAGAGTGATGCTGTACAACAAGACCCAGACAGGTCAAATAGCAAAAAGCTTTGCAGGCTGCCAGGGATCGAGTCCTCGTCAACAACTATTAAAGTTACCAATCACATAAAGATGAGCCCAATAACATCTCGGTACAACTAAGACATCAAATACATAAAAAACAAACCAGCCTGTAACAACACACACATTCATGAGCATTGTAAATACCAACACAAACACACCAGGACAAGTGATCCAGCCCTCATCACTGGGCTACAACACAGTGGATGATGCAGCACTTAGATCGACCACAGAGGATTGTGATCCTCTGACACTCGTCCAGAAGCCCATTGTGTGGACGGACATGGCTGTTTTCTTTTTGACATATCTGTATTTATGCTAAATGAATAATAGTGATTCAGCGCACGGACTGAGTGGGACTAAGAAGGTTTTTACTCTGATCTTTGAGTTTTTGATTTCATGCTTCGAATAGCATGCATGCTGCATCACCCTCATGCATGAATGACACATTAATAATAGCCTAATTCTACGAATGATCCGTGATGATGAACGCCCCCAACATTTCACATGTTTTCAGGGACGCTCGTGTCGTATTAAGGGGAGCCTGTAGTTTCCAATTTATGTTCAAATACCTACAAAACTAACAACATTCCCGTTTGGCACATTTATCTCTGATTAGCAGTGATGCTACTGCTCAACATCATCATGTTCGCATCTCTGTGAGCATCTTAGCACGCTGACTCTAGCAGCCTCACAGAGACGCTAGCATGTCTGTGTTTTCAACGTTTTCTTAAGGTCTTATGTTTAATATATTTGAATGCTTCTGTAAAGCTTTAGTCGTCTTCAGATGTTTCTGGTTCATACTGAAGCTGATTTAATTTAACTGTCTGTAATGTTCCATATCTCTTACTGATTGCGACCCCCAGAGGTTTAAGATCGAGACAAACGCAACAATTTGAGGGAAGAAACAACTGATTCATCCGCAAGAGAGACTTTCTTTCAAGAATTTAAGTTGGACATGAGTCTTTGTGACTTTATGAGGCACGTGTGATACAGATGCAGTCGCTGTAGAAGTCCCAATGGAAATAAACATTTGAGAATCAAAGACAGTCAGGTGTCAGATGAGACTGTTGAAGAGAAACCTCAGAGAGTCTGATTTGTACTGCTGAAACGCAGGAAGGTAAAACGTCACTAAGTTCTGGGTGTTATGACAAAATAACACAAGATATAGTGAGATTTCTTCCAGAGGGCATGAGAACTGTGCTGAGCTCTACACTGTGAACATGTAGGACTAACTAGCAGGACTAATGGTCTCGTGAATGTGCAACAATAAATCAAAATTACTTTTAAATTCCTATAATTAACTGGTATAAATGTGTTTAAATTGCAATTCATTAGCTCAGAGTAAAACCCAATGTAGACTACCATTGATTTAGTGAAGGACTTCTTGATTCGTATGAACCCTAGTAAGAGTAATTTGCACACATCCAAAGGGGCTATAAATATGTTTGCTCTCCAAGTCGTGTTTATGTAGAGGGAGGTTTACTGGCTATGAAGTGAACGCACATCTGTAATGTGGAGGGTTAAGCCACGCAGAAATTATTATAATTTTACTTAAAAGGACCATAAACGAAATTCAGAGCACGTCTACGATTCAGAGTCTCGAACAGTATTTCCAGCACACGGCTCTCAACATGGCGACTGCTTAGCCGACGGCTAGCAGCTGACGCAGCTGACTCTAACCTGAGACTCAGAGACTCTTGATAAATTCCACCTTTTCTTTTGCTTTTCCACTTTAAAAAAAAAGAACTGCTAGAACAGACGGATAAAATGTTTGGGTTTGTCAATGTGAAGATTGCACTATGCTTGTACATGCTGTGCATTAACAGTTGCATGTGTATAGTTGGTCGGTACACCTGCGTGTGCATGTGAATATTTTCAGAATGTAACAAAGGGGAACAATTCTTAGTTGTGGTTATGTACAGGTTATTATGCTGTGATTTTACTGGTCCGGCCCACTTGAGATCAAACTGTATGTGGCCCCTCTAACCCAGCATCTGACGCAGGCGGTGGAGGGTCTGCTGTGAGGACAGACAGGAGGAGGGTCTGCTGTGAGGACAGACAGGAGGAGGGTCTGCTGTGAGGACAGACAGGAAGAGCGTCTGCTGTGAGGACAGACAGGAGGAGGGTCTGCTGTGAGGACAGACAGGAGGAGGGTCTGCTGTGAGGACAGACATGAGGAGGGTCTGCCGTGAGGACAGACGGGTCTGCTGTGAGGACAGACAGGACTAGGGTCTGCTGTGATGACAGACAGGAGGAGGGTCTGCTGTGAGGACAGACAGGAGGAGGGTCTGCTGTGAGGACAGACAGGAGGAGGGTCTGCTGTGAGGACAGACGGGTCTGCTGTGAGGACAGACAGGACTAGGGTCTGCTGTGATGACAGACAGGAGGAGGGTCTGCTGTGAGGACAGACAGGAGGAGGGTCTGCTGTGAGGACAGACATGAGGAGGGTCTGCCGTGAGGACAGACGGGTCTGCTGTGAGGACAGACAGGACTAGGGTCTGCTGTGATGACAGACAGGAGGAGGGTCTGCTGTGAGGACAGACAGGAGGAGGGTCTGCTGTGAGGACAGACAGGAAGAGCGTCTGCTGTGAGGACAGACAGGAGGAGGGTCTGCTGTGAGGACAGACAGGAAGAGGGTCTGCCGTGAGGACAGACATGAGGAGGGTCTGCTGTGAGGACAGACAGGAGGAAGGTCTGCTGTGAGGACAGACAGGAGGAGGTTCTGCTGTGAGGACAGACAGGAGGAGGGTCTGCCGTGAGGACAGACAGGAGGAGGGTCTGCCGTGAGGACAGACGGGTCTGCTGTGAGGACAGACAGGAGGAGGGTCTGCTGTGAGGACAGACAGGAAGAGGGTCTGCCGTGAGGACAGACAGGAGGAGGGTCTGCTGTGAGGACAGACAGGAGGAGGGTCTGCTGTGAGGACAGACAGGAGGAGCGTCTGCTGTGAGGACAGACAGGAGGAGGGTCTGCTGTGAGGACAGACAGGAAGAGGGTCTGCCATGAGGACAGACATGAGGAGGGTCGGGTGTGAGGACAGACAGGAGGAGGGTCTGCTGTGAGGACAGACAGGAGGAGGGTCGGCTGTGAGGACAGACAGGAGGAGGGTCTGCTGTGAGGACAGACAGGAGGAGGGTCGGCTGTGAGGACAGACAGGACGAGGGTCTGCTGTGAGGACAGACAGGAGGAGGGTCTGCTGTGAGGACAGACAGGAGGAGGGTCTGCTGTGAGGACAGACATGAGGAGGGTCGGCTGTGAGGACAGACAGGAGGAGGGTCTGCTGTGAGGACAGACAGGAGGAGGGTCTGCCGTGAGGACAGACAGGACGAGGGTCTGCCGTGAGGACAGACGGGTCTGCTGTGAGGACAGACAGGAGGAGGGTCTGCCGTGAGGACAGACAGGAGGAGGGTCTGCCGTGAGGACAGACAGGAGGAGGGTCTGCTGTGAGGACAGACAGGTCTGCTGTGAGGACAGACAGGAGGAGGGTCTGCTGTGAGGACAGACAGGAGGAGGGTCGGCTGTGAGGACAGACAGGAGGAGGGTCTGCTGTGAGGACAGACAGGAGGAGGGTCTGCCGTGAGGACAGACGGGTCTGCTGTGAGGACAGACAGGAGGAGGGTCTGCCGTGAGGACAGACGGGTCTGCTGTGAGGACAGACAGGAGGAGGGTCTGCTGTGAGGACAGACAGGAAGAGGGT
Source organism: Cottoperca gobio (assembly GCF_900634415.1). NCBI lineage: Eukaryota > Metazoa > Chordata > Actinopteri > Perciformes > Bovichtidae > Cottoperca > Cottoperca gobio. Next base: position 21,292,933 of record NC_041375.1, read on the forward strand.
CTGCCGTGAGGACAGACAGGAGGAGGGTCTGCTGTGAGGACAGACAGGAAGAGGGTCTGCCATGAGGACAGACATGAGGAGGGTCGGGTGTGAGGACAGACAGGAGGAGGGTCTGCTGTGAGGACAGACAGGAGGAGGGTCGGCTGTGAGGACAGACATGAGGAGGGTCTGCTGTGAGGACAGACAGGAGGAGGGTCTGCTGTGAGGACAGACATGAGGAGGGTCGGCTGTGAGGACAGACAGGAGGAGGGTCTGCTGTGAGGACAGACAGGAGGAGGGTCTGCCGTGAGGACAGACAGGACGAGGGTCTGCCGTGAGGACAGACGGGTCTGCTGTGAGGACAGACAGGAGGAGGGTCTGCCGTGAGGACAGACAGGAGGAGGGTCTGCTGTGAGGACAGACAGGTCTGCTGTGAGGACAGACAGGAGGAGGGTCTGCTGTGAGGACAGACAGGAGGAGGGTCTGCTGTGAGGACAGACAGGAGGAGGGTCGGCTGTGAGGACAGACAGGAGGAGGGTCTGCTGTGAGGACAGACAGGAGGAGGGTCTGCCGTGAGGACAGACGGGTCTGCTGTGAGGACAGACAGGAGGAGGGTCTGCCGTGAGGACAGACGGGTCTGCTGTGAGGACAGACAGGAGGAGGGTCTGCTGTGAGGACAGACAGGAAGAGGGTCTGCCGTGAGGACAGACATGAGGAGGGTCGGCTGTGAGGACAGACAGGAGGAGGGTCTGCTGTGAGGACAGACAGGAGGAGGGTCTGCTGTGAGGACAGACAGGAGGAGCATCTGCTGTGAGGACAGGCAGGAGGAGCATCTGCTGTGAGGACAGGCAGGAGGAGGGTCTGCTGTGAGGACAGACAGGAGGAGCGTCTGCTGTGAGGACAGACAGGAGGAGGGTCTGCCGTGAGGACAGACAGGAAGAGGGTCTGCCTTGAGGACAGACATGAGGAGGGTCGGCTGTGAGGACAGACAGGAGGAGGGTCTGCTGTGAGGACAGACAGGAGGAGGGTCGGCTGTGAGGACAGACAGGAGGAGGGTCTGCTGTGAGGACAGACAGGAAGAGGGTCTGCCTTGAGGACAGACATGAGGAGGGTCGGCTGTGAGGACAGACAGGAAGAGGGTCTGCTGTGAGGACAGACAGGAGGAGGGTCGGCTGTGAGGACAGACAGGAGGAGGGTCTGCTGTGAGGACAGACAGGAGGAGGGTCGGCTGTGAGGACAGACAGGAGGAGGGTCTGCTGTGAGGACAGACAGGAGGAGGGTCTGCTGTGAGGACAGACAGGAGGAGGGTCGGCTGTGAGGACAGACAGGAGGAGGGTCTGCTGTGAGGACAGACAGGAGGAGGGTCGGCTGTGAGGACAGACAGGAGGAGGGTCTGCTGTGAGGACAGACAGGAGGAGGGTCTGCCGTGAGGACAGACAGGAGGAGGGTCTGCCGTGAGGACAGACAGGACGAGGGTCTGCCGTGAGGACAGACGGGTCTGCTGTGAGGACAGACAGAAGGAGGGTCTGCCGTGAGGACAGACAGGAGGAGGGTCTGCTGTGAGGACAGACAGGTCTGCTGTGAGGACAGACAGGAGGAGGTTCTGCTGTGAGGACAGACAGGAGGAGGGTCGGCTGTGAGGACAGACAGGAAGAGGGTCTGCTGTGAGGACAGACGGGTCTGCTGTGAGGACAGACAGGAGGAGGGTCTGCCGTGAGGTAAGACGGGTCTGCTGTGAGGACAGACAGGAGGAGGGTCTGCTGTGAGGACAGACAGGACGAGGGTCTGCCGTGAGGACAGACAGGACGAGGGTCTGCTGTGAGGACAGACAGGAGGAGGGTCGGCTGTGAGGACAGACAGGAGGAGGGTCTGCTGTGAGGACAGACAGGAGGAGGGTCGGCTGTGAGGACAGACAGGAGGAGGGTCTGCTGTGAGGACAGACAGGAGGAGGGTCTGCCGTGAGGACAGACAGGAGGAGGGTCTGCCGTGAGGACAGACAGGACGAGGGTCTGCCGTGAGGACAGACAGGAGGAGGGTCTGCCGTGAGGACAGACAGGAGGAGGGTCTGCTGTGAGGCCAGACAGGAGGAGGGTCTGCTGTGAGGACAGACAGGAGGAGGTTCTGCCGTGAGGACAAACAGGACGAGGGTCTGCTGTGAGGACAGACGGGTCTGCCATGAGGACAGACAGGAGGAGGGTCTGCTGTGAGGACAGACAGGAGGAGGGTCTGCCGTGAGGACAAACAGGACGAGGGTCTGCTGTGAGGACAGACGGGTCTGCCATGAGGACAGACAGGAGGAGGGTCTGCCGTGATCACAGACTCGCCTGCAGTAAGATAACAAAGTGTATATTTACGTTCCATCTCAGGAGCAGTGATGGAGCATAGGAGCAGAAAGATATTAGAAGATGCAGAAGTTTTGCCTCCTCAGGGAAATAGTTGTTCCCCATCAGAAAACTCATTTCCAGTAGAAACTTTCGATCTTCTTTAACAAAACTAAGCAACAACAAAACGTTCTGATGTAACGAAGAGCTCTAAATGTTCAGACAGCATTTCTTTCCCAGTCATTTTAGATTCACCCATTGCCGTCTCCTGCAAAGCACGTAGGTATTAAAACAAACTGTGCAGACAGTGTGAGTCAATGTGGTGTCTATTCTGTGTTGTTTTGTTCCCGGTGTCCTGCGAGCATCAGTTCACATTCTCACTTTGGCAATTGTTTTTATGAGAGGGAAGAGTGCGTTCTATTTTATTAACTAGCCATTTTAATATATTCATATTCAGGCCTAACACACACCGGGTCAGGTAACACCGGGTCAGTGCAGATTCACTTGCTAGGACGTCCTGGGTAAATGTTGTTTTGATTCTGCTCCTCTTTTAAACCCTGTTCCACTTTTCAAATGTCTTTGCACTTGTTCCCGTGTTGGAATACTACCTGGTTCCAGATTAACTTTGTGGTCATTTTATTAAACTAACTAATTTAGAAACATGCAACGTAAAAGCTCAAAACCAAAACAACAAAGGTGTTACAGTGATTTTAATGGTGGCCCAACTAAATGATCTCCTCTTCTACATTTAGTCTTTCTTTTGTCTTTTTGTTTTAACACACCTTCAGTTGGCTTCATTTTCTGTATTGTTTATTTTTGCAATAAAATAATCATAATTTCCATGTTACATCCTCTCGGCCGGTGCTGCGCTGAAAGGTCACGGCTGGTGAAAAGCAGAAGCTGGAGTACTAGCTGTGTTTTGATGTTCAGTGCTACCTATTCCCTCTCTGTAACCCCCCACGAGCCCCTCTGATCTACTCCGCAGCTCATTAAAACACCCTCTCCACCTCCGCATTAGCATCAGAGTCATGGTCAGACTGCTTTGTGTTATAAGGGTGGAAAACAATATCAATAACAACAACAAAAACAATAGTAGCCTTTGGTCCAGGGAGGAGAGGAGGAGAAAGGTCTTTGATAATGCACATCAAAGAGAGATGCTGAAGTAGGCTGTGTTTTCATTGCGTGCATGCCAAGGGCGTTTCTGATCCTGCACGTGTGGTGTTAGCGCGCGCGGCCAGTCTGATGGCACAAGGTGAGCTGTTGGTTCTGCAGGACCTCAAGGGGAAGTCAAACATTGCAACCAACAAAGGTTAAAGTTGAGGCCCTCGATTGACATTGATTTCCCTTCTCTATCAGTGCGCACATGCAAGAGTGCTTGTGTGTCTTGGAATCTGGAAATGTGTGAAGTAAAAGTGATAAAAAAAGAACACAACCAGCAACACAATGTGGAACTTGTGCTGCAAAAGTACAGCAGGCCTCAGGACTTAGTGCAGACCAGAGCTGAGGGAAGACCTGCTTCAAATAGAGTTTCTCCTGAAGTGCAGCAGCAAGAGAGGAAAAGGACAGACGTAGAAGAAGACAGAGATTTCTCTTTCTCACTCTTTAATAAGGAGAACTCCTAATCTGAATTGTAGTTGCAGATGTAAATGCTAATTCTGGAAGTTGTTTTGCATTTTGGTCCAGATGCTCTGCAGCTGTTTGCCAGAAGGTAAATGAGTCCACCTTAAAGGCAATAACTAATTATGCTTATCAAATGGATTTGTAATAACCTGGCAATCCAAAGGTTAATAATAACAATAACAATAACAATAATAACTTTATGGATTTCATGCAAAGATGCAGAAAAGTGAGAGAAAAGACAAAACCTCCGTCAGCACTGAACGTAATCCGTCTTCATGTTTCCTTCAGAAGAACACTAAACGTGTCACTTTGAAAAGAAGTTACAATTATTGCGAGATACTAGAAATAGCTTTTTTTCTCTCCAAGAAGTATGTGAGCGTAGTGTTCAGTGTTAATGTGAAACTCCCCTCACTGTGCAGCGAAGAGGTTTTAATACCAAAGCTGCAGGACGTCGTTAACCTGCTGCGTTTAAGGGTATTGATGGTATTTATTTAATTAGATTCCACTGTAAGGTGTCTTGATTTATGTCTCAGCTGGTCCGCACACATGTGCTAATACGTTCACAATAACTTCTGTATAATGTTCTTTTCCAACTGTTCAGATAATTCAATCACACAGGTTGTTTTTTGTTTGAACTCTGTTTTATAATGTGGGTACAGACGCTTTGTGCGCTGTCCCTGAGGGTTGTGGGACACAAGACACAAAAGGTTATCGATACTGTGACCGTGTCATCCACAAACACGACAAACACTTATTATTTCTGCTGTGGAGTTTTTTTGTTCCAGGAGCCCAGAACCATAAATCAAAAAGCCACAAACTATTCTGCCACCGAGGTGGACGAAGTACTCAGATTTTACTTCAGTAAAAGTAGTAATACCACAGTGTAGAAATACTCTGTTAGCATTCAACATTTTACTTTTTTCCACTTTTACTATTTGTAATGCTATTTACTATTTTTATTCTGCTATTTAATACTATTTTAATGCTATTTTTAATGCTATTTACTATTTTTATTCTGCTATTTAATACTATTTTAATGCTATTTTTAATGCTATTTACTATTTTTATTCTGCTATTTAATACTATTTTAATGCTATTTTTAATGCTATTTACTATTTTTATTCTGCTATTTAATACTATTTTTAATGCTATTTACTATTTTTATTCTGCTATTTAATACTATTTTTAAAGTAAAAGTAAAAGAACAATGGTATTAGCATCAAAATATACTTAAAGTACTCATTATGCACAGCCCATTTCAGAGTAATATATATTATATTATTGGTGTCACTTTAATGTTGCAGTTGGTAAAGCACTATCTACATTATAGCTTCTGAATAGTTGATGTACTTATGTTAACCTATAATAATACAAGCTAATTTATTTGTTGGTTATATTTTTGCATTAATAATCTGAATCTCAAATTAACTAAGGTTTTCAAATAAATGTAGAGGAGTAAAAAAACATTTCTCTGTGAGATGTAGTAGACGAGAAGTATAAATTAGCAGGAAATGGAAAAGTTAGTTACAAGTAGCACAAAAGTGTACTTAAGTAAATGCACTTTGTTACTTTCCAACCACTATTCAGAAGTCACTTAATATTTCAGTATCTGATACTTCCTTCTTTCCCTCCGAACCCACCTGAGAAATCATCTTAACTACAGAGAGCCTTTATAACCACGTGGACCTCGGTGGAGCTTCACAGAGAAATCTGTCCATTCATGAAAGAGTGCCAGACTGAGCCGGCCCTTCAGGGACACACCCGCTGTTTGCCTTGGCTCGGCACTGGCCCGGGTACAGGGCTACAGTTGTCCGGAGCCACAGGCTGCAGAGCTGAAGGTATTTCCTGACTAAATTTCTCTGTCGTACTGTTTGCAGTCGTGTTCGAAGGACGGCGAGGGAACTTTAGAGAGAGAACATGGACACAAACTGATGCCACAGTGGGAAGACACAAACCCAACCACAAATGTAGTCACATCTTTATTTCTAGTTCAGTTCATGAACCTCGGTGAACGCTGAACGGAAATTAAAATCGTATATGCTTCCCTTCTTTAACCCAACTTCCACCACTTGTTTTTTTTGTAGCCGTATAAGAACTACAATTTCCATACAGGCCGTGTCTTTATCTAAATGCACTAAACTCCATAAGTCTCATCTTTTCTCAATTTCCTCTGTTTTTCTTTCCTATGACGGCCCAGATGTTTCTCTTCTCTCCGTGCATTTTGTTTTTAGTTTCGCATAAATATTCAGCAACAACGTCTGCTTGTAACGGGCCATCATTCCAAGAACATCTTTCACCATTATGTTAATTCATATCGACACTCAGAAACGGGCACATTTCATGCCCTTCACACACCTGCGAGCACCTGTGTACACACACTGAACACACACACACACACACACACACACACACACACACACACACACACACACACACACACACACACACACACACACACACACACACACACAGAAAAAGAGAGCTGAGTGATGTCTTTGTAGCATTTCCCAAATGTATTCTCTCTGTGCTGTTCCCTGTCACTTTGGCCCCTTTCAAATGATCCATTGGGATTAAATGAATGTAATTTCCACAAATTAATTCCCCCTATTCATACATAATGGGCCACACTACAACAGTGTTTAACTACTGCATCTGTCCATTGGGTGTCATCATCATTGCGGTTGGTAATTGACTATTACTCCAGCGTGGTAAACACAGCTTCTTCTTTTCCTTCCGGTGCATTCAGGCCTCTACATTTGAATATTATTGGTCATATTTGTGTCTGTGAATGAGGGTTTTTAGAAATGGACACATTTGATTATTTCCCCTCCTTACCCTCTGTGTCCCACTCTCTCCGTACGGCGTGCTTTGTCTCTCCTCGTCTCCTCTCCGTGGCTGCTCCGGCTTCCGATTTAAACGCGCAGCAGGGGCTTGTGGGTAGGGACTCCCACTGTGAAGGATCTCTCTGACTCAGGGAGAGCTGAAGGTCAAACACACTCATGATCAGAACCACAGGATGACACTGAAGACGTGGATTATAAAAGAGTGCAGGGATGAAAGCCACAGAGATAAATTCTGTTCTCTCAGCGACGATGTTTCCTCTTTACAGCACACACTGATATACAAGGAAGGAATAAATGGAAAGAAAGGAGTTCTATATCACCTTATATCAACTACGAGTCATATAGTCATATATATTCTCTGCAAAGAGAATTAGTAAGCGTAATAATTGTGGAGATATCAACAATAACACTGTAATCCTCAGAACTTAATTTGTGTTTTGTCTGCCTGGTTTGTGTTTCTCTCTCTTCTTAATTAGACGGACCCTTGACCGACAAAGCAAACAGGATGAGAACAACAGAACATCATCTGTTCTTTGAATGGAAAACTCCTGGAGCCCAGATGAAGCTTTTTTTCTTTTTCTCCTTCGCAATTTTTGGTGGAAACATTAGCATATTTCAAAAGTCTACCAAAGAAAATAGCCCAGGGGCAGAAGTGGCCGATCTGCATATTGAAGACTCAACAGAGGGCGAAGAGTGGGAGAGAGGGGGGGGGGGGGGGAGAGAGGGGATAGAAGCCCGCCCCCCCTCGTTTACGATCTTGTATTCGCAGACCCCGTGAAAGACGCAGGTATGGCACGGGTGGGGAGAACTGATGATGTATGATGTAGGGGGGGGGAGAGGTGTGCGGGAGACCTGAGAGCACTCTGACCCCCGAGAGGTGTGGGTGCCCTGATGAACGATCGACCGGCGAGGACGAGATTGTTAGGTTTTGGTTGAGAGAGATGAGAGCGGCCCCGCCGGGCTTCGAGAGAGCGCGTCCCGTCCCGGACCCCCGAGAGCAGAGAGTCACAGATGAGATCCCGCAGAGTCCGCCCGGCCGTGTGATACGACGACGAGAGGAGGGGTGTTTCGGGCCACCGACCGATCCCTGGCGTTCGTGCCCGGCGACTCGAGCCAGACTGACGTCCATTGCCAGCATCGGGGCGTGGCCGATGTCATGTAGATGTCCCGGGTTGGTAGAGATTGAGACGTACGTTTCCTTGGGGAGGGTTCCTCCCCCCCTCTTCTCCTGTCCATTTTTCCCCCCCCTTTTCCCCCTGACTTCCTTCTTTCCATTTTTCTCTTTCCTCCTCCCCTCCCCCTTTTTCTGACCGACCCCTTTCCTGTACCCTCCGACCCCGCCCCCAACCGATGTTATACTAGTACGTTTATTCTTGACCTGTAGAGAGAGTTTATTGTTTCCCAGACTGAGTAGAGATAGCCTGTCTCCATGTGATGAGAGTAGACCTAAGAGAGCCCAGCCAGACGAGAGCCCCAGATCGCGAGACGTTACGAGACGCCGCAATTGAGCGCAGCCAGAGATACAGAGAAGTGGAGCGAGAGTTATGAGATTGATGAACACCTGAGAAAGAGATGTATTTCGCAGCACCCCGACCGAGCCATACGACTTGAGAGAGAGAGAGAGATGAGAGAGTAGAGAGAGAGAGCAGAGAGCATACATGTAGATGACTGTTCAGAGACGACCGATGATGACGAGAGGCAGATGAGTCCCCCCCCCCGCAGCACCTTTCGAGAGAGAGAGAGTGATTTGAGTAGATGAGGAGAGGAGAGACGAACGTCCTCTGCTAAAATGATTTGAGAATGATTAAAAATAAATCAACAATATAAATTAGCTGACAGTGTCGTGCTTATTGATCGGCATACAAGCTGCAGTATTCACTACACTTTTAAACATACAAACCAGGTTTGCTTACGTTGGAAGCACTCCCTGAGAGCAGACTGCGAGAGAGAGATGAGAGAGTTATCCGACGCCAGAGTACCGACTCGAGAGAGAGATGAGACGAGAGAGCCCCCCGGGGGAGGGGGGACCGAGAGAGAGATGATGAGATGAGTTGAGCACCCGGAGCGAGAGTTTGCAGAGCCGGAGAGAGACGACGACGAGCAGAGAGAGAGAGAGATCGATGAGAGCAGAGAGAGAGTACGGTGTAGAAGAGAGATCGAGAGAGGATGTAGACTATATGACAGGGAGACGAGAGAGAGAGAGCCACTTCAACACACTCATTACCGTAGCACCGCAGAGAGAGCCCCACGTGACGACGAGGACGAGAGAGAGAATTTTTTACTTTTTTTGCCATCTCTGCACCTTCCCCCCCCTTTCCCCTCCCCCCCGACCCGGACTCCGAGACCCCCCTCGTAGTACCCCACAGACGATTCTCTTATGCAGCAAATGTACCCCCGAGACAGCACGATGCCAGACGACCCAGACAGAGATTGTATTTCGCGGCAATTTCATTTATACCCAAGGAAAAGCTATCTGTCCCTAAAATTCGAAAATATGACCCTCACACGTCTCAATAAAAACTTCGTGTTGGCCAAAAATCAAGCGTCTTACCTTTCCCAAGATCACGAGAACAGCAAATTCCAATCTTTGATTCCCTTGCATTTCTGTTTTTAATTGTTATTTTAAGAATGAAAACAAATGGAATCCCAACATACTATTCCTTGATGAAACAAATACAGCGGGCCTTTTACAAGAAAGTGTTTTCTGTGTAGTGAAGGCGTTCCCATTACCTTTCTTCAATTCTCGTGTCGTGTCCGCTGTTTTCATCTGTTTCTCCTCTTCTCTATTCTTTCTCAAACCCCCCTCCCTCCCCTTCCCCCCCCCGAGACCGCAGCGAGAGACGAGAGAGAGAACACAGACGAGAGAGGAGAGAGAGAAAAACAGACGAGAGACCGCCCCCCCCCTCGAGGGGGAGAGAGAGAGAGAGAGAGAGAGAGAGAGAGAAACAGAATTGATATTCCCCCCTTTCCCCCCTTCCCCCTCCCTGAGCGAGAAGAGATGTAGACTGATCCGTCTCGATCTCTTCATGTATTTTTTTGATCCCCTTTTGCATCCCTTTTTTTCCGCCTCCCATGCTCCTATCCCTTTTATAATTCCCCTACTACTTTCCGCCGACACTACTCCAACCCAGCCTTGTTCCCTTCATGCAATAATACCCACATTAGCACCCGGACCGGTGTACGACTTTGTGACGCCGTAGCATCACAACCAAATGAGGCACACACATTAGTGCATCAAATTGAGTCGTCTTGTCGCTTAACGTCAACACCGTGTTGCTGTTTCTGGCTGTTCTGGCTGTCTTGTGTGACCGGTCCCCCCAAAGCCTTACCCTTCCCCTTCTTTTACCATACTGTTTCCTTCTAGCGTTTTTTGTATACTCGTTACGTTGTTTGTGCGTACACTTGCAACTACTTCCCGTCCAACAATAAACAGGTTTTATAGACAGTGGCATAAATAAGTGTTTAACTGTTGTTATAAAGTGTTTTATTAATGGTTATTGAATAATTCATTATTGCTCTATAGATCAGTTGAAAGACATTGAAAAGTTCTCAATAAAAGGTTTTTACAATAACTGGACAGCAGTTTAACTAATGACCTTAATATTTACACACCGTTCTTAAAACTGCATATCTTTTTAAATATTGATAATGTCACAAGTTATCTGTGCTGGGCTCACTCAGCAAACATCTGAACTTTCATAACATATCTGGTGATATAACATCTACGTTATTATATGACATTATATGCACTCCTCTCATGTGTTATGTATTGATCTCTGTATATCATCTACATCCTTTACTCATTCATTATTCACTCATTCATAATGAATTCTTACAACTACAAAGAATAACTGTGATGGAAATAAAGTGTGAAATGTCAATAACATTAAAAGATTAAACTGAACCTTTTGGGGATTTAGGTATTAAAATAAATGTGGTGCATGAAAAGTTGCTTTGTGTTTTTTAAGTTCACCGGAACAGTTTGTCCACAACGGCTGCAGAGCATCTGTTATTATTATTCACAACACGTCTATTGGACTATTGTAAGAACTCATTATTAATTAATTAATTAATTAATTAACATGTATAACCATTTAATGCATTTCAATCTACAACAGCATTATAATAATATTAGAGCATATGACTGATAAATCATGTAGCTTAGTATATTTACTCATGTAGTGAACTAAGTACTATTTTGAGTTACTAGTCACTTGCAGACTTTTGACATTATTATAAAATAAAATAATAAATAAATGATGATATATTATTATAGATAAAGTAGATTTAAAATAAAGTTATGATGAATCTATAATTATAATTCAATAATATAATGTACATTATTCTGCATAATTAACTTTTCCTTTGAAAAAGTATATTTTGAAGCTAATACTTTTATTTAAGTAACATTGTGAATGCAGCTTTACTTGTAACTTGTATTTCTACACTGTAGTTTTACTACTTTTACTTAAGTAACTGTATTATTTCAAACTTAACCACATCCTGAAATGGGATAAATCTAAATGTAATTTGGAACACGATGAGTGTTGGGGAGGAAGGATTCAAATGTCACGATAAAAGTCTCCGTTTATGTTGCAGGTTGGGAATAATACATTTGTGTGTCCATTTATCTTTTACCTTTTGGATGAGATCCAAGAGAAATCCTGAAAGCTGAAAAACATAAATTAGCACATGTCTTGAGCTGCACCTGGCTCTCTCCTCCAGCCTCAAAACTTTCTGCTTCTCAGTCGATGCTTTACTTTCTCGAGGCCCGTAAAACTGAGGCCAACCCGGGGAAGAGAATTCGCCGTGACACGTATGTTTAATACTCCATCCATAAACTGACCCAGCATGGAAACATCCCAGAACCGAGTTGTTGTTTGTTTTTGAGGATGGAAACCAGTGCGGCGCGTCACGCCACCATGGCCTTCCTTTACCATATGAAAAGGAAAGCGCATTAAGATGCAAGAGGCGTACAAACCCCGTATGTACCCGAAGCCGACATGAGGATCCTTGAAGCCTCGGCCACTCTGTGTCATTGTAAAAGAGAAAACCATATACTGTGTATATACGGCCTTAATTGTCTGATATCACTAACTTCAGTGGCTTTATCCTCAGAACCTGGTAAAAATGTATAATAATAACAACAATTCTTATTCGTATTGTTATTATTATTATTATTATTATTATTATTATTATTATTATTATTATCATAGTATAAATCTTTATTACATTCATTGTTTTTATATTTGGTAAGAAGTGTTGTTTTGTTGCAGGATTTCTTAGTTCTCCAGATGATTCACGAAGATACTTTGCGCGTCCTTAAAGTTACAGCCGGATTATTATGCGTCTGTCTTTTTTTTCCTATTGTAATATTTTCGATCATATTGTTGCTTTTATTCCTGCAGCAAGAACTTTGTGCACCCGAGGCTCGACTGAGACACACCAGCTCCTCTCTGGCTGTGCGTCCAATCAGCGCGAGCTCTGCACAGCCTTTCTGTTGTAATTGGATGGAGATGGGAGAGGAATACGCAGCCTTGGCACAACGTAAACACATGCTCGTCTTCTTCGCTCCGTAGAGGACGCACCGGGTACAGCAAATGGAGTGAGCGAAACTACCGAGAGGACCAGACAGGCTTTACAGTTTTTTTTATCATTTAATCGCGGTGAAACGTTGATATCAGAGAAACAGGTTTTAAGGGAGTCAGCTACTCGTGTTGGTACGGAACAAAGGTGTTTTCCATATCATCAGGTCTGTGGATTTACGCACGGCGGAGCTCTCGGGACAGAGAAAAGTTTTGAAGTCTATTGTTTTGTTGCACAGGAATGCTAAGACCGTGTGTTTTATCACACAGGTCTCCCTGCGCACAACCTGCAATATAACTAACATTATCATCTGAGCCTCTATGGAGTGATTTCACGCTTTATAAAGATTGCATTTTATTCATGGATTAGAATAAACTTTAGACTTTAACAAAACACCAGCAGAGAGAGATATCTGAAGATATATGCATTGGGGGATGGCAACAGCCACCTCGAGTCCATACCTAGCCAGCAGCAGGATTTTATCCGGCCCGGTCCTTCACTCTGATCGGAGGGTCGGTGGCATGCAGCCGGGCAGCACCGCTGTGACCACGGTGTCTAGTGGATACAGGGGGGACCCTTCAGTAAAGATGGTGCAGAGTGACTTCATGCAGGGAGCCATGGTGGCAAGCAACGGGGGGCACATGCTAAGCCATGCACACCAGTGGGTGACATCGTTGCCACACGCAGCAGCCGCAGCAGCCGCGGCCGCGGTGGCAGCAGCCGAGGCCGGCTCTCCGTGGTCCTCCAGCTCACAGCCGCAGGACGTGAAGAGAGGGAGGGAGGACCTCCACACAGGCACCGCTCTGCACCACAGGTCCCTGCATCTGGGAACGCATCAGGCGCACCCGGGAAATTGGGGAGGCACCACCGCGTCGCACATCAGCATCACCGAGGGGCAGCAACAGCAGCAGCAGCAGCAGCAGCAGCAGCAGCAGCAGCAACAGTCGCTCATTTACTCCCAGACTGGCAGTTTTACAGTCAACGGGATGCTCAGCTCGCACGCGGGGCAGAGCCTCATGCACCAGGGGCTGTTGCGCGGGGAGTCCCCGGAGCTGGACCACGGAAACCACCACCATCACCATCACCACCATAATCACCACACGCACCATAACCAGCACCACGGGGTGAACCACGAACCACACTCAGACGAGGACACGCCGACGTCTGATGATTTGGAGCATTTCGCCAAACAGTTCAAACAGCGGCGGATCAAGCTGGGCTTTACGCAGGCAGACGTGGGTTTAGCTTTGGGCACCCTGTACGGCAACGTGTTCTCACAGACCACCATCTGCAGGTTTGAAGCGCTTCAGCTGAGCTTTAAGAACATGTGCAAGCTGAAGCCACTGCTAAACAAATGGCTGGAGGAGGCCGACTCCACGACGGGGAGCCCGACCTGCATCGATAAGATCTCCACCCAGGGCAGGAAGAGGAAAAAGCGCACATCCATCGAGGTGAGCGTAAAAGGCGCGTTGGAGAGCCACTTTCTCAAGTGTCCAAAACCATCCGCGCAGGAGATCAACTCTCTGGCGGAGACTCTGCAGCTGGAGAAGGAGGTGGTCAGGGTCTGGTTCTGCAACCGCAGGCAGAAAGAGAAGCGCATGACGCCGCCAGGACTGCCACGCACTCCGGAGGACGCATACTCGCAGGTGGGCAGCATGGGTCCTGACACACCGTCCCCCTCCATAGACTGCAAGAGGATGTACAGCGACACGTGAAAATAACTTGCCGGAGAATTCTGAACTGTGTTTGAAGTGTTTGAATACATTTTTAGAGAAAATGTTTCATGTTTCCCTAAACGATATGGTAATTGATTAACTTTTCTTACAGCCCTTGTTCTTTGATCCTCAATGATGATGTTATCCAGTGTGTATTCATTTCAGAGCAGGACACATCCTCGGGTATATCCTCTGCACTATGAATCAGCCTTTGGGACAGAAAGAAAAACTAAATTCTGAATAGAAAACTATTTAAAGTTTATTAAAGGTACGTTGGATCACAAAAGGGGATAATAACATAATGAAAATGTTTTCAATCTGATGCCAAAAAGTGCAAAGAAAAGAGTGATTTCCATATCTCTATATGTTAAAAAGAAAGGTTCCCCTGTAATGCTGCAGAGCGTGATGTCCCTCAGGCTAGACTGGGTTGTATCCTACGTTTCTTTTATATGAAAGACGTCAATTAAATGCATTTTATTCAGCATTAAGTTGTTTTTAATGAGCAATAATTTATCTTCCTTCAAATGTGTTTCTCACTTGTGTTGTGTGTCAGTGGATTTATGTCGTGACACAGTTTAAGGTGGTCAAAGGTCGATTTAAGATTATACCAGTCATGTGTTTTCATTCATAGGAAACTCCTTTTTTTAAATTAGCAAACATTCCCTTAAGTTTATGTACAAGTACATCTGCTGTGTATTCTCTTGTGATGATTTGGACTATTTATTTTTTTTCCCACTGTGCTTATTTTCATGGAATAGACTAATTATTTAATAAATTTGACATAAGGAAAGAACTGTGTTGAGATATCTGAGACACACACACACACACACACACACACACACACACACACACACACACACACACACACACACACACACACACACACTGCTTTTCAATTATATATTGTGCAATAAACCAAGAAGTGTCGAAAATGGCAATTTAAAATGATCTTTCATGAGAATCAAAGACATTATTTCATACGTAATACAGAAAAGTTATAAAGGCTGAGCTTCTTGTTAATCACAGCTTTACTAATCGATTAATTAAGAGGAGAAATACACTAATCAATTCACAGGAAAGTTTGAAAATCTATCAATTCTTTCAAAACGTCGCTGCTTCGGTGGGTGAATTTCATATATGATAATAAAATGAATATCTTTTGGACCGTCGGTCAAATAAAACATTAACATCTTGTGCTGTCGGAAATGATTACAGCCATTTGTATACAAAATAATTAATTGAAAAGTTAATTGTCGGCTGTTTAATAACGGAAATGATAACTGTCCTTCTTCATTAAGCTTTAAACAGTTACATTTAATTGTTTGTTTATTTGCTAAGTTACCAGGGTATTCTTCCTGCGGTCCACACGCACAGACATCACGCCGTCATACAACACACATGCAGTACGTCTGCTCCCCCAGCAGCCCCCATAGACCCCCCAACCCACTCACAACCCTCTCGACTTCAAAGGAAAATCACATCAACAATGAGCAATGATAATAACTCCAACAATAGACGGAGAAAAATAAAATAGAATAAAACAAATTCCAACTGGAGGGAAAACATTTAGTGGTGCAAAAATAAAACCTAAAGCAGAACAGACTAAAAACAAATGAAAGCAGATCCCTGGGAGGGTTCATAACTGTCACGTAAATGAAAATGATCTGCAACGAGTCAACGCCATGTCCACGTTTTAATGCCTCCTGGTTCTGTTGACACTATTGGAGCTGGTTGACCTCCCCACGTACGTCTCTTCTTCGTGTGATATAATGCATATCGTTGCAGCCATACACATCCCGCATCAGGGCCACGGACTGCGGCTCACTGGCACTCAGCCAACAGAGGTCGACTATCCCAGCTGGTAGTTCACCTCGGCAGCGGTTGCCAAGGTGACAGTGAGATGGCGGGACACGAGCCAGACGATGGGTTCGGCAGATTGGCAGCGAGTAGCTCAGGATGCTGCCTGTGAGAAACAATCTGTTGTTTCTTCTCTCTCTGTCTCTGATCCCCACAAACATGACACAACCATAACGCACACAGACAGAAACACACGCCTGCAATCAAACATGTGATTGACGGATGAAAGATGAGCGGACGAGTGGTGGAAGAAAGCAAAGGAGGTCAAAGGTCAGCTGTTACAGTAGCTGCTAACAAACCAGACAGAACTCAGAGAAATAAAGAAAAACCTGGAAGTTAATGGTTTACTGCAGAAGTCACACTTTTAATTGAGTGTTCTTTATTGTTCATTTTCCCAAAAGCTTCCACGTTGACTCACACTTAGTAACTCTGTCGTTCATTTTACCGATTTCTGTCCCTTTAGGAGCAACATGTGTCCTAACAATACGAAATAAATCTGACTGTGTGTGTGTGTGTGTGTGTGTGTGTGTGTGTGTGTGTGTTTGAGAGTGTGTTACTTTGCTAAACATTGGCAGGTTTTAGGGGAAAATCTGTTATAAATAGCAGCCTGCCTGCATGAATGGGCGGTTTGAATGGGGTTTTACACGTTAACCTGTGCAGCCGTCGTCACTCAGGGTCAATTTTCAATCCCTTAAAAGCCTGAAGGGAGACGAGTACGTATGAAGAAGGAATGTTGATGACACTTCACTAACTTGTGATGCAGATACTTTAGACACGAGTGAACTGATTTTTTGTTATAAAAAGATCTGAGAAGATTCTGATTCTGTCTTTCTCAGACGAGATGACCTTTTTGCAGAAATGACAACGAAGTAAATGATAATGTTGTAAAACGTCATTAAAACTATTTTCAATGTCTTATTAGTACTTCCTGGAGCGATGACGTACGGAGCTTGTCAGCATTCAGTGCCAATCCCGGTCTACATATCGAACACACAATGTTAACGTAAAGGAGTTCTCCTGCACGCTCTCAGCTACCACAGCAATATCACACAGAGGTGGAAAGGTTTTTCCACAGCTCTCTGTAATCATCTACCGATACCTCTTAACATGATGTATTCCCACTGAGCTTCTCTGAGAAAAATGGAGGCGAAATCTAAACTCGTAAGGATTGCAGAGTGATCCCCTCAAAGCTTAGCGATGTAAAGATTGGAGATAAGGCTGGAATTGGGGGATAAAAAGCCCTTTAAAGGGTTTTGTCATCACACAACGCGAAGGTGTCTTCTCTGAATATTAATACCTGCATCTGAAGGTATAAGCTGATGTTACAGTAACCTCAACCCAAAACCCCTCAATCACCCCTCGGCTCACAGGAAGAGCATTTGTGCTTGCGATGACAGCAAAACGTGTATGTGCTACTTAAACTCAGTATCATCATCACTGGAGTTTCTTTCATCACTAACACAGTAAGAACGCTGTTACCTCCCCCTAATATAATTGGTCATAATTGCTCTTAAAGCCTTGTTCAGAGGTGCTTTACATAAAGCAATTATGGCACGATAATCCCTCCTTTAATGCTATTTGTGACTCACAGTTTGGCTCGCTGTCACATACGACAGACACAAACCAGAGAACAGCATGTGCTAATGCACAACTATTTCACTGTGGGTTGCACATTATCAGTCCCCACTGTTTGGTGTTAATTATTGTCACATTGCTGAGATTGGTTAACCACTAAAGTCCAACACTGATTAACACACTGTGGCTTCCTCAGTGTAAATCAACGCTCACGACACGCACGACTCCTGCTCGCAGTCAGAGGCAGGCAACGCCTGAATAAAAGACCCAAAAAGTGCATTTTAAGTGGTTGTAATTGTGTGTGAATGTATCAAAATGCCTTGAATGTAACACAAAAACTGTCTGCACAAGACTCAATCAACTCAAAGTCAATATTGTTACTGGTGTGGGCTTTTCTCCTCTCCGCTGAATATTCTGATTTAGTGGTGAACATTTTTCACTTTGCTCTGTGTTTGATTTTTTTGGTGAATGATGGAGTACCAAAGTCTCCCCATCAGGAAGAAATTAAAGCAAACATCTGTGGAATAATGGAGAGGGAAATGAATTCTCTGACTAGCAAGCTTGTTGTGTGGGTGCCACCGAACGTGACGAGCATGCATGTGCCAGACCGGTGGAGTGGAACTCGTTTGATGGGCATGTTCAACACATGGGCACGATGCCAATTTAGACAAGCATGCCCATGAAAAAGATCTCTGCCTGCATGCTAATTGTGTGAATGTAACCGTGTGTGTATCTGTATGTGTGTGACTGTTGAGTCAGTTTTCGAGCATACAATCAAAATGAATTACAATTTAATTACATTTGGAAAGTCGGTGTCTACAGATGTTGTTCTGCACATCTGGACTCAGCCAGCGTTATATCATAATGTGTGACATACCTCCTCAAAACACAATGTAAGCATTTTACCAATAAATTAAGCTTTTACTGTACAATAGGTATGGACATGTGATGCTCTATAAAGAGGCGATTACGTTTAAATAACTAAAAGAAAATACTATAAAAACTTCAGCAAATAAATGTCTCAAACATGCTTCAATGATTGAAAGGCACAATGCTGCCATCTCCTGGACAAAACTAATTAATGCATGTTCATGAATTTTTACATCGCTGTACATTTGGCAAAATTAGTTCACAAGATAATCTTGAATAACAACTTTTTTTTAAATAATTCAATATAATAACCTGTAAAACAACGTAATGATTCCAGAGGAGAAAACCAGAACCCAAGCGTGGATGTTTGAAGCAGTGGATGTGGACAATATGATTTATTATTATATACATGCATAATACTAATACTAATAATAATAATACTGATATTCTTGCAGAGGTGATAATAAATTAAAAATCTTGGAAATTATGGGTAAATAGAAGTTAGATGTTGTGCATCCATATTCCTTTAAATGTGCACTTTTTGTAGCTTGTACCATTTATTATTATCATTATTAATAATAATATTATTGTGTGTGTAAGATTCCATCGTTGTCCTTTAAGATTAGATGTTTGCTTAATTCTTTTGGTCAAAAATGCTGTAAATGTTACAATTTGCATCGCTGCTGATGACATTTATCAGCTCATTCTCCAAACCTACAATTACCTACACATGTCTTCTGCGCATCTTCAATACAAACAATTATAATGTGCGATATGCTTTGTACGTATTAAAGTGGACAACATATTATTAGTAATAACACCTTCTTATTAGCCTATTTGTTGCGTTGTTTTTGTTGTTGTGTTAGGTAGCAGTCTACCTTTTGGAAAAACACAACTGAAGTTAGTCTATAATGTGCAGTTTTTACAGTGCAAAGAGTGACATCATACTGATTATACTTTATTCATTAATTAGCAATACAGACGCAAAATGTTCCACATGTAAAATAAAGGCACGCCGCACTGCTCCTTTAAATCAGGGACCACCTGCTCTTCTGGCGTCAGCATCATCCGCAGGCGGCACGATGGCGATCGATACGGCAGTAAAATGTTCAAAGTGAGATATTTTGGGAAAAGCTCGACATGCACAGGAGAGGAAATGCGATCGCCGAGCTGACTGGCTCGAGGAGAGACAAGCATGAAACCTGATATCTAATGTAACGTCGAGGTAGGCCTATTTATGTCTGGTTAATGCTTAAAAATGTATCATTTATTGCTTTAATCCCCCACTCGTTGCTCACAGGGGAACATATTGTATTTATTCTTTCATGCCAATGATGCATCTGCAGATTTGCATTGACTGATGCAGACAGGTTGAGCAGCCTGTGATTGACAGAGGAACACAGGTGATGGAGAGAAACAGGCTCACGTGTAACCGTGAGGAGGACACACTGTACAAACTATTAAATGTCACTGGATGTGAGCAAAGGAATATCAATACAGGGACCAATAGATTATGGCATCACATATACGCCATTGTAAAACAGGAAAAATGAGCCTGCATCGGGGAGCTGCTTCCTCTCAAATGAATTACTACATCTGGATGATGTTCCTCAGCAAATCATCAAAACGTGCACATTATAAAAGGAATAGGCAACACATGTATTTGATTGAGGTTTTTCTCTATGTTTGTATTGATCCGAGCAAAGCAGCTGAGTAAAACCACCTGTGTTTGTTGAAATAAGCACCAAGGAGCCCCCTGCAGGGCAACTCAGCTCATTATCTTCTTGACCTAATTTGCACCTAATCAACGTATGCATCAACGGATTATATATGTTTATTGGGAAGAGATTATAAGCAATACCTCATGGTGGAAATTAAATTAAATAAAGATAGTTTTAGATATATGAAACATTTGTGTTTATTTGCCATGTTGTTGATGTATTGCTTAATTGATTATACAAAAGACCTTAACACAACATGTGTCTGACTGCGAAGCATCTTTGATTTATGTTTCAAGAAAAGAACAGTACGACTATGAGTTTGATTCCTAAATTGTGAAAAAGTCCAAAATTGCAAACCCTGTAAAACATTTTGTCATGAGTGATGAGAGTACAGGCTGCTTGTTGCCATGGAACTGGTGACCCTGTTGCCTTGGCAACAACCAGCAACGCTATACAGTGGCATATGAGGGTTTTTGTGCAAGAATGTAGCTACAGTCACAGGAGGGATTATTTCCTTCCACCTGTGTGTGTGTGTGTGTGTGTGTGAAGCGTCATCTACTGAGACGACGTCTCGTTGTTGCGTTACGTACGTTAATGCAAACGTACATTTTGTGAGTGATGTGTTCTGACGTTTGACTCTTAACATTAGATGTGTTGCAGCGACAGAGACACTGTTTACTATCCAAGCACAATCAATGAACCCACAAGCCTTTCCCCAGAAGATATTTTGAAATGTCACAGATGTAAATAATTAAATTCATTTTCAGGGTCTTTGTTGTGAATCCTGACTCACTGTCACTCTGCCACGTCTCACTGGGACACTTGAATATAAACAAAGCCATTGATAATGTTATTAATAACAGCTACTATACTATCACTGCAACGATTAGTCGACAAATGGATTAGTTAATCAGCAGAATAATAATTGGCAACTGCAGAAATGTCAGAAAATGTTGTTTTATTTCATATTAAACTGAACATCTTTGGGTTCTGGCCATTTAAAGACATCACCTTGGACTTTAAGAAACTGCGATGCATATTCTTCACTATTTTCTGACATTTTGAGCAAAATTAATATCGATTTATCAAGAAAAGAATATCTGCAAAGTAATTGAAAATATTGAAAATAATCATGCAGCCCTGATAACATCTGCTGTAAAAAGGCCTACCACACCACATCTAGATTTTTAATAATAATAAACATTATGACGCCTAACTGGTCTACTTGTCCCCCAGCTCCTAAGAGCCAGTCCCCCTGCGAAGACAACCTCTGAGCCCTGAAGACCTCGACACAACGTGTCCCACTACCAGGAGCAGCTGACGTGTCCTGTGTGTCCTGAAGATGCCGGTGTTTTCAAGGTCGCATCAGAGTCTGAAGTATTATCCAAGAATGAGCTTCTGCTAAATCGAAGGAAGACAGGCTGTACCATGGGTGTGTACTATACTGTCGTGTAGCTGTGTGTGTTTCTATTCACGTGTGAAGCATCACATGCACTGTGTGCTTTGGAGGGTCGGAGGTGTGAATGTTTGTATATGTGAGTCCGAACAGCTGTTAATCATCAACCTTTCTCAAGCCTGTGGGCATCACATGTCTGTCCTGTGTGACTGTATCTCTCACTATGGTGTGTCTGCTTGTATGGCGCACCTTTGCAAAGGTAGTTCTCAAGACCCGGGCGGAGATACTCAGATGGGGGGCGGTATATTCTAATGAGCCTGCAGGTGACATAGGAAGAAATTGATGTATGTGCACAAGCACTGAAAAAGTGAGTTTTTCTTGATATGTCCCCTTTAAGAGACAGACACATTAATGTAATGCACTGTCATCATGGGAGGTTCACCTTGTCACTCATACACTCTGATGTATTTTGACTGTTTGTTTACAAGTTTTCTGTTCCCATAAGTTGATGTTCTTGTCTCTATCTCAGATATTTCCATGGGAGACCAACTGCTGGAGGACAACCCAATGTGCACGCCACAACAATAATCGAACATGTACCTTCGTCTGGGCTGACATCCCTTCATAACAGCTGCTATGGCTTTTTGTAATGAAAGCCTGCTGGAGGAGTGCAGCTTCATGGGGCCGGACAACGTGGAGGACGCAGCAGAAAGTCTCCCGGCAGAAGCTGCGACTCCCCTCATATCGGTCACTCTGCGCGTGACCCTGGCCGCCATCATGATCTTCATGATTACAATTGGTTTCCTCGGCAATGCGATCGTGTGTCTGATTGTTTACCAGAAACCTGCCATGCGTTCCGCTATCAATCTCCTCCTCGCCACGTTGGCCTTTTCGGACATCATGCTGTCTCTGCTCTGCATGCCCTTCACTGCAGTCACTGTAGCCACTGCCGACTGGAGCTTTGGAAGCGGCTTCTGCCGAGCGTCCATCATGCTGTACTGGCTGTTCGTCCTGGAGGGGGTGTCCATACTCCTCATCATCAGCGTGGACCGTTTCCTCATCATTGTGCAGCGGCAGGACAAGCTGACCCCACACAGAGCTAAACTGTTGATCGCAGGTTCATGGCTGCTGAGCCTGTGTGTGTCTCTGCCGTCTGTAATCGGGTGGAGGACAGGTGCAGCAGGTGTTGGGGGTGCCTGGGCGCCGCAGTGTGTGCTAGGATATAGCGATTCTCTGGCAGACCGTGGATACACAGTGCTGTTGGCAGTAGCAGTTTTCTTTGTACCATTCACTGTCATGCTGTACTCTTACATGTGCATCCTCAACACAGTGCGCCGCAACACCCTGCGCATCCACAACCACACCAGTGAGCATTCCTGCCTGCCAGCCCTCAACCAAGTCAGCAAAATGAGACTCACAGGGCTGCAGCGGCCGCCTCAGATCAAGGTGGACATGAGCTTCAAGACCCGAGCCTTCACCACCATCCTCATCCTCTTTGTCGGCTTCTCTGTATGCTGGCTGCCGCACACGGTGGTCAGCTTGTTGGCCGTGTTCAGCCGGAAGTTCTACTACAGCTCGGTCTTCTACCCGATCAGCATAGGCGCTCTGTGGCTGAGCTACCTGAAGACGGTGTTCAACCCCGTCATCTACTGCTGGAGGATCAGGAAGTTCAGGGAGGCCTGTCAGGAGTTCATTCCCAAGAGCTGCAGACTGTGTCCCAGAGTGCCGGGCAGGAGCCGCAGGAGAGTGAGGCCGAGCAACATCTACGTGTGCAGCGAGACTCAGTCGGCCGTGTGAAACCATGAGGACCAGTGTGTCGATGCACAAACCAGCAGGCGTTGACTTTCAACTGTTTTTAACTCTTACTTTTCCTCACAATAAGCAATCAGCGCTCACGTTCAAAGTGTATACTGGTCGTTGAGTAAAAAATGAACTTTTAATCTAAATCTTTAAGCCAACACGGATGAGAAATACTTAACAATTCCTCGACAGTTCGTCACCTGCTGAGGAAGGTCATGTGAGACAATCGAAAGCTGCAAAGAGCTACTGAATAGACCTCATGGTGAGATTATTCTGCTGCTTTCAGTCCCAAGATTTAGCTTCATGGTTTCTGAAATTTACTGCCATCCAAACAATTTCATACCCTTCTTCATAATCTGTCCCTGATGTGTTTTATCAATGTTTCTTCAGATTGTAGACTCAATCTTCAGGCTTCGAGTAGTAGTTGTGATAATAATTCTATTGTCAGTTTTGTGATGAGTTTCACAGCAAAAAAAAAAAACATACAAGGTATAAATGTTCAATAATGTTCTCACGGGAAAGTGCGTAAACTTTCAACTGACGTCTTTAAAAAAATAAAATAAATGTTTTTTTTAATGAACTTTGTGTAGGAACACAACGTTGTGTGATTTGAAACTGTTGTTTAAAACCATGAGTGTGTAAACAAAGACGTGTGCCAGTTATTGAGCTGTGAATGTTTACCTGTTTGTATCATCGATTCACGAATCACAAATCCAGGTAAATAAATGCAGTTTTTTTTAAAAAGATGTTGCACTGACAAACTGCTGCCAGCTGCTTTTACAATATACATAATGGAAATAGGTTGCTTGGATACTAAAGACATCTTTTCACCGTGAGTGGATGTATATCTACTTCATTGAAGACAATAAACTCAGCGGTTTGTGTCGAATGAATTCAGGTTAAGTTGGAAGAATGAAGCCTGCACGAAAATTGTAACAAGTTTTTCTCTTTATCAACACATATGCTGAATGAACACATTTAGTGAATGCACTGTGGTTTTGATTAAACCTTTTAAATGTGTGTGTCACTTTGATGTTAATACGTTATTACTTACATTTTGAGATATTAGTATAAAGGCTGAAACATCATGAATAATAATACAAACAGTCAAATGGGTCATAGTGCTGTACGGCGTGACGCAGGAAGATGGTGCTGTTCTTTCATTGCACATTAAGTTTTGTCCATTTCCTGTTGAATTATCAAACTGAATTGCCATTTTGTCTTTCATTAATTGTATTTGCGTTATCGCTGGACAAATCAGGGACGTGTGATCCACAGCGGGAGGAGGAAATATTTGAGATGTACTAGAATAATGCTGTAAAAAAGAAGTTGTTTGTTTATTATGACAGAGTTCAATTAATGTGAACTAATTCAATAAATATTTCCAATAACTAATTGAATATAAAATGGCCCATCAAAATTCCCTTAAACCCAGATTTTCAGAGCAGCAGTCACATAAGACAAAGAAAATCAGCATATTCTCATAATTGAGAGGCAAGGAAATGATAATGTTTGTAAGTTTTGCTCAAAAGAATTGATTATTAAATGAGTCTATACTTTTTTCTATCCATCCAATCGAAGAATCACTAATCACGTCACCTCTAAAAGTCATATTCACGTTTTAAACCTGTGCACCTGGTGCAGTTTAAAGCTTTTAAACTTGAGACTAACATGTTATAAACCAACCAATTAAATTATTTTCTGTGTAGACTGATTTCTTTTCTAATTTCTGAACCACAGGGAGAAACAAGTAATCGTTTAATGTCCCATATGAAAGATGCTGTAAATTACAAGTACATCTCTTAGCTGCTAACGTCCCTCCCTTCTCAATATGTTGATTCTTTAATGTGTGAGGTAAAAAGGGAAGTGGTTTTCATACATGTAGACACACATTAACGTTACATTTACACACACAACACAAGAGTCAATGCAAACACTATACATTTACTCATGTGCCAAGTCATGTGCCGCTCCCTCTTAATTAAGACCTCATGGTTCTACATCACATTATCATCCCTAATGTAATCACTTAAGTCACTAACTTCCTGATCTGAGGCAATGACAACTCCTCCCAACGCTGCAGGAGTTTCTCAACAGTCAACCGGTATGAGCTCAGAGAAACGGCTTTGGTCTGTATGTTGGGCTACATCCCCACAGCTGAGATACATTGATTTGCAGCTTTAAAACACATTATTACAAGAGTGTAAAGACAAATTAGGCTGGATGGATTAGTCAAACAGACATTTACATCCGATGTGAAGGTCAACATTGACTTATTTTAACCTACATACGTTTTAACTTAAACGTAACAGAATGGCTGGTTATTATCTTAATTCTTTATTCAGAAATACTAAAATACACTTTGCAAGGGCAACTCTGCTGCATAGCTAAGTAACAGCTAGCTGGCTAACCTTAGCATAGGGTACAGTTAGCTACGTGTCTGCCCCTGCCTTGCAGCACTCTTGGCTTGTGTCACCTTTGTACACAAGTATTTTCACAGTGTGGTATCTAAGCCACGAGAGGTCGTGATAACGGTGATTAGAACAATTTGTTCAATAATATTAATAAAATGCGGTCAGATGTGTGTTTTTATAGAAACGGCTGCCAATCATAATCAAGGACCAAAACTATCCGTGTTATAATAGTACATTTACTTCAGTAAAGGATCTGAATATTTCTGTTTATTTTTGAAAACTTATCTTTTGAAAAAACATTCAAATTACCAACATTTCAGACATGTACTCACTAACTCAACATAAATTATTTAAATAAATAGAATAATAATAATAATAAAAAATAAATAAAAATAGGAATAAATAAAATATCAAATTATAAGAAAGAAATATAACCTACATCATACAAGTTTTATGTTAAATGCATATTTTTTTAAATGTGTAATTAAACTTTAACAATCAATTTAGTGGAACAGAAACGTGCAGGCAAAGTGAATGACATGCCGTGTCGTTATGCCGCGGTGCATGCCGGGAAAAGTTAAGCATCCAATATGGCGACTTCCACAGGACAAGATGGAAAGACTGTCTGCTCCTCGGATGTGGATCTATTACTGCACCCTGAGCTGTTGTCTCAAGAGTTTATGCAGCTTATCTTAATTGGGGTAAGTGAAAGTTTAGCTAGGAACGTGGGAAGTGTCTTTTTTTGTCGAGGTTAAGGAAAGATACCATAATGTTAGCATACAAGCTAACTGGCTGTTTGTTTCATGAGCTTAACAGCAGATTAATGTCATATCAGGGAAGGTGAGCTAACAGTTATTTCTGTCTCAACCAGAAACATATCAGTACCACAGGCTGTGATAGTCGGGACCGACTCACAGAGATTTACCTCCGGCATGTCATCCCGCGGCCGCAGAGGACTTTACCCGACAGCCGCTGGGGAAAGAGGATGGAGAAGACCCGAAGGAGACAGACCCCGGTCGGACACAGGTCAGAACGGTACCGCTTACTACCCTGGAGGGGATCATCCCTATGTCCCCAGGGCATGTGTGTCTCTTGATATAAACTAACATTGTAAGTGATCTGTAAAGGGCTTTACTCGCAGTTAAAATGACGAAAAGTATGAAGCTAGATGGACAAATACAGTTTGAATGGTAGAAATCTGTAGAGATGTACTTGTATATACTGTGGGTCATTTCAACATGTTGACCCGAGGAAACATACATTGAATATTTGACCTTTGCTGAGAACAATGTGTTCTATGAAGTGGATATCGAGCACAGATTTCAAGATGTACATCAAAGACTGTCGTTTCATGGGCAGTATGTTACTCTGTAATATAACCGTCCCTTAACCGTTGAGGAAAATATAAACTTTACTTTTTCAAACATTTATCCAGCAGCTGGCCACATCTTTAAATGTATTTTTGTGAACTCACAAATGTCGGAATGATATAATGTTATTTTAAGATACACCAGGACGGGAAATATTGTTTTTCTCTATTACGTCATGTTGGTCATTACAATCACAAATCTACACGGCCAGACTCGGATAACTCTGATATCGAGTTCCAATCCTAAACCTGTGCTCACTTCTTCTTCACAAATTTAAAAGCTGCATCCCTAAAACTTGAATGTGAATCTGCTGAGGGTAATCGGATGGCTGTAAAAAAGAGGTAATGCTGTACAGGAAAGGCCTTCCTCATAAGTTACACGCTGTTGATGTTGACAGTTACGCATAAGAATCAATCATTGTGCTTTATTCTGCCTCGCCGGTGTTAATTAAGAGTGTAAAAGGTAACTAAAGGTGTTTGTGTGATTTTTAAAGAGGCTCCTGTGCATGTGTCTTCAACAATTCAAGTGAATGTATATTACAGAACACAGGTGGGTGGTAGACGCAACAAAACAAGGTCATTTTTGGCACCAAGTGCAGTGCGCTGGCCACATTTCACCCTCTACTGTCTCCCTCCTCCCACTGCAATGCGCGGTGAGTCAACAAAACACCAAGCCAGCATTAGCGAGACAATAATGTCAGTGTGCTTCAGATAAAATGGCGGCACAGAGAAGCACTTATGCTTGAAAATAGAGTCTTTACCGTCAACATGAGTTTAATCCATTTGACTTTTAAATGATTGATTATTGTTGTCATTGTTCTTTGGTCCTTTCCAGTTCCAGTAACGACCACAGTAGGAAACGGCCTCTGATTGTGTTTGATAGCAGCTCCTCTCACTCCGGCCCGCTGAAAGTAAAGAAACCAGAGGGAAGCACCATGTCACCGGGAATCACGGACAGGTTGAAACCTCCTCCTGCTGCAAACCCGTCCAACCCCATCCGCAAGCTTTCTGGAAACACATCTTCCTCTTCTTCTTCCTCTTCGTCTTCCTCGTCCATTCGTTGCAGCACTGACACAGCAAACCTCAAGCGAGAGGCAAGCAGCTCGGTAAGAACTTGTTCTGTCACCTTCAAGGAAACTGAATTATCAATATTATATTGTATTTTACAAAACTTTCACAATACAGACTTCCTTGATGTGCAATGTATTGAAAAGAAAACTATAATCACTGTGTAAATGAAGATGAAAACAAATCATGGCGGCAAAAACTCTTTGTAACTCAAATCTTATCAGTCTGCAAAACGAAAACTCACGATAGCAATTTATTATAAATCCATAAATGTAATGAATCGTTGATATTGGAATGCTTATGTAAAGTAACCCATCATGTAATGCATTACCTAATGTTTCATCTTCCATCTCTTCAGAATGCAATGGAGTCTCCAGAGATGAAGAAAAAGATCCATCATGTGTCATGGCCCTGACCTCTGACCCCTATTCACACAGACCTGAAGGACAGACCACTCCCTCCACCCCCCCCCCCCCCCACCCCCCCACCCCCCCCCAGCCCAGATGTTGTTGCCCATTACCGGTGCTCTCCCCATCACAGTTATCCCACTAATTACATCACATCACAGAAGGTGTGTGTGTGTGTGTGTGTGTGTGTGTGTGTGTGTGTGTGTGTGTGTGTGTGTGTGTGTGTGTGTGTGTGTGTGTGTGTGTGTGTGTGTGTGTGTGTGTGTGTGTGTGTGTGTGTGTGTGTGTGTGTGTGTGTGTGTGTGTGTGTGTGTGTGTGTGTGTGTGTGTCCACGTCACAGCTCTCCTTCAGTCCTGAGAGCTGACAGGATGAGGTGCCGCTTCCTTGTTGCTCTCCACAACCTCAAGTGTCCTTACCATCGATGATCAGCAATTCTTCTCAAGAGCCACAGATGAAGACCTCCTAGAGGACAAAACAAGTAACACAAGTTTTGTTTTCTAAAATTCCATTTATAGAAATGATGGTTGTTGATATTATGTTTCTGTGAACATGTTGGTTTTGGTCAGATGGCCTCCAGTACTGCCTCGCAAGGGTTGAAGGGTGATTTTTGTTTTATTTTAAAATGTTGTAATTGCTAGTATTATGACTTTAATAGACAGATTGATTTTGACACAATTGCTATGGACTCTTATTTTGAGATTGTGACTGATTCTGAACGTTATGAGGCAGTGCTAAACAAATATTTAAAGGGGCAACAGACAACTTTTCAATCTCCCCCAGAATTTTCAGATGGTATTATTGTTAGTCTTGCATATCTAAACCCATGTCTACAGCGCTGTGTCAGTGCTGGGTGAAAGGTCTGGCTGCACTATTATCACTCTGCTATAGGGGAATATAACACTCTGGCTTGTTTGTATTTCTTTAAACCTTTAAATTACAAGCACGGGATGCAGTGACGGTGCTCCTGCAAAATGATAGATAACGGAAGGGGAGGATGAAACCGCTTGAAATACACGGCCAGTGGCTTCAACCAGAGAGTCAGACTCGGGGTGCAACCCGGTGCCAACAACTGCAGTTCAGCAAATGGCCACTTGAGGCCGGCTCCAAAAAGGAGCAATCTCCGTAGACCCCCATGTTAAAATGCCATTTAGCTGCAGAAATAAACATGTTTACAGCGTGGTACAAAAACGGTTTGAGGCGAATTTCCCCCTTCATGTATGTTTATATAACTCGCCCGTTTTAATTATATTCAGGCTTAAAGTTATGTATTATCAGGAGCATGGGGGCTTTGAGTGACAGATGGGTCCCGCCCACATAGAGCTGCACAACGTCTCTTCAGAAACCTGTGTGTGAGACGTCACAGATACTACGTCCTTATTGTATACAGCAGTGTTACTCATTGCGCGCCCCGCGAGCCTCCTGCGGCTCGCCAAGCGTTAATTGGTGGCTCACGTGGGCTAAATAAAGGAGTGATAGATATGACTGCAGTCAATAGATATTTCATAAAGACACTAAAAACAAGCAGGGCTATTACATACAACACATTAAAACACAGTGTCTGCTCTATTAGCCTACAAATAATTGATAATAATAATTGATAAAAGATGCAAATATAGACAGAAACAAGATATTTAAACCTGCTCAGCGGAACACTGACTCACTGCGGAGTTGCCAGTTGTGGCGGTCTATCAATACTACAATGGCGAATGTGCTCTTGGACGAGTAGATACATGGTGGGCTAGTATAGAAAAAAAATAGACTTAAGGTCATTAAAAATATGTTAACATATGCATGCTTACGAATATGGACATTTGCTAAATTGGAGCATTTAAATTGGAGGATACTACGACCAACCTGGCACTTCATACTCGCGTTAGTTTGGCTCCGGTCCACTCGTTTCACCATTACATGCTAGTTCTCGTGTGTTTCTACAGACGTACAATTGATAGATTTCTTATTAAATAGTTGCACAGCAGGTGGACAGAAACAAAGCGTGAAAAACGAGTCTTTGGCGCATCCAACAACCGCCAATCGAGCGGGAGATACTGGAGATGTGGTTTGTGGACAGACAACAGCTGCTCCCGTTAAAAAAAGAAAAGAAAGGTACGAGCCACACAAGATGAGCAAAGGACATTTCAAGTAATGTGGACAGAGGAGTTTGTATTTGTCCTCCACGAGTCGAACCCTTCGTGCTTAATGTGCAAACAAACCGGCTCTGGTTTCAAGAGAAGTCATTTGGAGCCGCATTTCCAAACGACGCATCCAAAATTCAACGAAAGTTACACACCTGGAAGAGAAATTAGTAAATAAAATAGAGCAGCTTTCTTCTGTTTCTGGACAACAAAGGCTCGTACACAGGACAACTAATGCAGCTGAACGATTAACTGAGGCATCTTTTGAGATCGCATGGCACAAACACTTCTCAAAGGTTGTGAAACTGCTTTTTGGCTTCAGCAGAAATATTGTTTGCAGTTTGACAACATCCTCCCAGTATTAAGGTAATCCTGTTTGTATTGAGTGTATTGGTTGGCTGCATTGCATATTGTATGTTCTGGGTGGGATGACAGATCTTTATGACTGGATGTTGCTTTTCATACATCAAAGCGGCTCAGAGTAATCTCAGTCCACGGCTCTTCTGCCAACAACACAGGGGCTCTCAATTATGATACACACCAATATGCAAATCAGTGTCTGACTTCTGCGCGCTGCTTTCATTGGGAAAGAGTTGGCAGCACTGCACAGGAAAACCTGCATTTAGTTTCCCGCGGTAACTTCGTTTGTTCCACCGGCCACCATTTCCGTTTCTCGGGGTTAGAACTAGCAAGACCTTCCTTCTTGATATCGCAATGGTTGACGTACTTCCTGTTGTGTCGTAAATCAGAATCTTAAATTTACCACGATGGAGTCATTATTCTACAGCTGTTAAATTGTGCAATAACATTTATTTCATAATAAGTTAAAGCAAAACATGTTTCTATTGCCTCTTTAAGTGTGTGTGTGTGTGTGTGTGTGTGTGTGTGTGTGTGTGTGTGTGTGTGTGTGTGTGTGTGTGTGTGTGTCATTTTTCTTCTCAATAAACTCCATTCGAATGATATTTGGCTTTATTCGAACCTCAGTGCTGTTTAGCAAGTCGTTCAGGGTTTTTAAATATGACTGAAATGTGGTATTGTACACATATTGCACTCAACATGGAGATTAAATGATTTTGTTATACAGCTTGATCTTTATCCACCACTAAGTAGCATTCACATATTTGAATATCACCTTTTTAAATCATTCAGAAAGAAAGGAATATGGATTTAACTATTGTCTTGTAAGTATATTTATTAAAAGTTGTGGATAACTTTCAGCTGTTGTCTTTGAAACGATGTTCATCAAACACACAGGAACACGATTCACACAGCATTTTGAATCTGTTGTCAAATCTAGTGTCATGTTTGTACCAACAGTTTGTTTTTAATAAATTGTCTCGATACAATAAATACTTTTTGTTGGTTTTAATAGTAGGAGCTTCATGTGACTCATGTCTGATGATCTTAAACTAACGCTGTGGTCAAAAATAATAAATCAGACCCACCGATCTGCACTAACTTTTTTATCTGTGTGCTTTTCTCTGCTCAGAAGTTGCCTAAATAAATATTTTGACCCCTTTTGCAAATCTGAAATCCTGGCAATCAAAAGCATAAAGACACACTTTAATATATTTAATTGGGAATAGCAGAACTCATTCACATCAAACTAGTTCATGCACAAAGCAATAATAATTATTACACTTCAAAGCGGATAGCCTACATTAAAATGCTTCAGTGTCTGCAAACATGTTTCTGTTTCATAAGCAAAGGTCTTCACATTAATGCCAACAGTTATTTTTAGCAGTGATAAGTTTTCTCAAAGAGTGAACATTTAACTTAAATAAACTTTCTAAGTAACCCTGTTAGTAGTTTGAATTTCATGGCATTTAACAATATACATTCATAGTAATGCTAGGTTGTAAAGATGCTATGCTCTGTGCTCTGATCGTATGTATTGTATCTGTCATTCCTCTATCGTAACCAATCGATCGTCGCCCTCAGACCACATTAGATGTCCTTGCCGCACTCTGGGCACAGGATATCATCGCGCTCAGTGAGGAAGCCACGGCCAACCAGGGACACGGAGCACTTCTTACAGTTGAAGCAGTCATTGTGCCACTGGCGCTCCTCGAAGGAAATGTACTTGCTGCCTCCGAGGCCTGAAAGTGAGGAACAAGTCAAATAAACAGGAAACACTTCGTAAACAATCCTTTTTAGATTCAGGGAGACCAAACATTGTGATTACCGCTAATGGGGGTGGTGCAGGAGGCACACTTCTTGGCATAAAGGTTGCAGAAGCAATTGAGACAATAGGCAAAGTCATCTCGAGAGGTAAACCTCTGGCCAGACAGCTGCTGCTTGCAGCTGGTGCACAGGAAGCAGTCCTTGTGCCAGGGCTGGTCACGGTAGGTCACTCCGCCAGTGGTGATTGGCTGGTGAGAAGGGGAAGAGCATGTCATGTTGTCACACTTTGTCGTCGCACATACAGGTGTAATCGTTGTTACATGGACCGCTCTGAGTGTCTGACCTTCTTGCAGTGCACACACTGCATGGCAAACTGCTTCTCGTAGCAGGGCACGCAGAAGTTGCTGTTGTCCTTTGGGATGAAGCTCTTGGTGCCGATGGGCTGCTGGCATCTCTGGCAGGTGAAGCAGGTCTCGTGCCAGCTGTTCCCCTTGTGCTCCATCTTCCTGGAGCCTTCAGAGACACAAAGTAAAGGAACGGAAGGAGTTAGTGAAGGGATGCAAAGACAACAACATACAGACACAGTTAGGAAAACTAAATGTGTTGGAGTCACTATATATTCAATTATGTTTGTCTTGCTTATGAGAAATTGTACATTTACAAATAAAATATGGAAAAGTGTGTAATTTAATTGTTCTTCAGCAACATCTACAGACGTATTAAGAGTTATTTAAATGCTTGGTCTGTATTGTAGAGGACACTTTAGATCATAACATGTAATAATGTGGCATCATGCATTACCTTTTGCATGGAGGTCAAGAGTGTGTGTGTGTGTGTTGAGTTCCTGTTTCAATGTTGTGGGTTAACCAAGAAGGTCAAGTGTTTGTGAGGTTGTGTGAATGCAGTTATTGCGACTTTGCGCTTGATTTTACTCTCTGTTGAGTTGGAATCTGCTTAATCTAAACATGTTGCTCTCTTTGTGGCTTTTTCTTCTTACCCGGCATGATGGTTTTCTTGCACTGATGGCACTTTGAGGAATACTCATTGGAGTAGCACTCAGTGCAGAGGAGCTTTTCATCCTTGGTGGAGAAGGGCTTGTCCACCAGCGAGCGCTTGCACTGGAAGCACATGAAACACTCCTCATGCCAGTGACGGTCCTTGTACGACAGGTCCTACAGGAACATCAGACGGACAGTTAGACAGGCCTACTGTGACGATTAGTAGTGTTGGAGACAGAAACCCACAGAGAGAGCATGCTGGGGCTCATGTGCACAATGTGCTTGGGGACATCTCTTACCCTGGTGTTGCAGCCAATGGGCTTCTTGCACTCCTCGCAGGTGTTTGAGTAGAGGCTCTCGTAACATTTCACACAGTAAGGATTCTCCTCTCTCAGAACATACTTCTTCCCAAACAGGGACTCCTTGCAGTAGTGGCAGTCGTAGCGCTCGGTCATTTTGACCCTGAGTCACTTACCTGAGAGAGAGAGAGGGAAACAAAGAGACGCGGGAAGTGAGAGGAGAGAAAGTATTCTGTCAAAAGTACGGGACTTTATTCAAACAGCAAGTGGGAAGACGAGTCCCATCTGGTTACTTTAGCATTTGACAGCTTCATCTGGACGCTTTTCCACATCCTACCACCTGAATAACATTAAGCTTTGTAGACAGTTTGATCTTTTTACTACTCCTTTCAAATACACAACTGCAGTGACACTGACACTCAGCAGATCGCAATTTATTATAGATCTTAAATTCTGAGAAAATCACCCCCCCCCCCTTTCATCTCTCTCTCCAATCTCTCAGCAGTCCTTCATTTTGTTCTCGTTGTCAGAACTAGAAGGTGACAGATGAGGAGGGTATAAATAACCCCTATCAGGCCTGCTTAGAGACCGTCAACTTTCGCCCTCATTGCATACCAACCCTCTCCACGCCGTAGTACAGTAACCCATCCATCACCTCACGTCCAGCTGTCAGCACCAGGTCACAGTATCCCTTGCCATCATGCATGTGTGTACGTGAGTATGTGTGTGTGTGGTTGTATCAGTGGGTTTGAATGACACTCGTAATAATGGCTACTCGCAAACCGCAGCTGTTTGCGGGCCTCCTGTTGAGCCCTCTGGTTGTCCCACCTGTGTCTAAATACTGATACTCTCTGTGGACCAAGGATAGTATAAGTCTATATCTTTGAGTGTGTGTACAGTACGTGCAAGATATAAGAGTACAGCTGTAGTGCCCAGTACACACAACCCCAGGCATTTTCTTTGTCACTCACACCTACTCTTAAAGTGGCCATGTAACCATATAAGGAGGCTGAAGAAAAGAAAGATGGGAAACTCTAAATTAATTTCCCCTTCTTTCATTTTCTTTGCATTCCTGTTTTCAATTGAGCTGCTCTCCTCTAATGTTATTTCTTTTATCTTTCTGTTGCCTGGTCTGTCACCGATCACCGAGCGTTCCCACCTCAGTGGTCCAACACGAGATCTGCCAGTGATTTGTAGATGTTGGTATCTTTTATCTGGCCGAAGTTGAGACGTAATAATCTGACTGTCCCTTCTGCTCTGAGTTATTCTCAACCCCTCCCACATTCCCTCATTGTCTATTGCTCCCACCATGACTCACCTAGCTTATATAAGGATTTATCTGACTCCTAAAAATAAAAAAAGGATCATCTCAACCGCCACAAATAAAACCTTCAGCTATTCAGACACGTAATGCAGCTGTTTCCCAGCTCCTGGGGTCTCTTTGATGTTGCTCATCTGGGAGTCTCTCAGTGCAAAATGCTTGATGCCAAACTGAGCGATGGCGAATGTTTGA
>NC_041375.1:21333540-21378622 GCF_900634415.1 Cottoperca gobio
ATATGAGGAAATACTTTGGGCCTGTGTTCATTCAAATCAAATCAAATCAAATTTATTTGTATAGCCCAATATCACAAATTATACATTTGTCTCAGTGTGCTTTACAGACTGTACAAATGGAAGAAACCTCAGGGAGAGCAACTGAGGAGGGATCCCTCTCCCAGGACGGACAGACGTGCAATAGATGTTGTGTGTTGAGGGGGTTTCCCCTCACTCCATTCTCCTGCGACAGACTTACAAGCACAGGAATGTGTGCAAGGCCCATGGTCATCGTGTGTAATTACTATTAGGCCCGGTTAGGTTTTTGAACTTGCTCCAGCCAATTTTATTAGATTAGATTTAACAAGAATTTGTTTAGAGATTGTTTCTTGTACAGGATATTTTACATCATGAGGTATGTCAACAAAAAATCCCCTCATATGAGGCCTCATATGACCGCAGAAGCAAAAATCAAATCTGATTTTAATTTGATTTCAAACTAGGCTAGAAATGCTGCTTCGGGTGTCGTTCAAAGGTGTATCTTATTTCAGAGCGTCTTCTCAAATCATTTCAATCAAGACAAGAAATAAAGAGAAAACGATGTTGGTTGTGTGAAGTTACTTCAGATGGAAAGGATCAGCTGATCCTGTTGCTTTAAGAGGCTCCTGCTCATTAATTCATGCAAACATGTATCCTTCCGTTACTACCTGTTTATCCCTTAACTCCTTAATAATTCCCAGCATGCATTAGGACTTCTTGGTGTAACTATTAAACTACAGTATTACTTTCCCCCCCCCCGCACTAAAACACCTGTCTCCTATGCACAGCTCTCTGCTCAGTGTTGCTTTGTTCCCTGACATTTACGACGATGATTAAAAGCCTCCCCGTGCTCGTTTTCACTTTTTCTCCGCTCGGTGCCAAAGCAGTGATGTGCGTCTATATATGACACAGCAAATCTTCAGTCATTTAGACTGGTGTTGTGTTCGCAGACCGCTAAATCCTTGCAGAGATTAGTGGGAAGTTTCAACCCGACCAGACACTTTATTTAGATGCTGTTTGTATTTGCTCTTTGTTCCGTTTGCTCACAACCAGCTGACACCATCACATACAGAATGACCAGGATCTACTTTCTGCCACAACTTGGACGTTGGAAACTAAAACTATTTCATTAATTACCGTTGTCTACCTTTCTGATGATGCCTCAGTATAAAAATCCAGCTCATCTTAATTAGTTTCAGTGAAAAGTCCTTGATTTTATAACTTGTAAATTACTTCTAGTTGCTTTTCTCGTGGTCCTATTCACTTAGAGGGTACTGCAGTCTCATCTGACCTCACTTATCTGGATAACAACTGGGCCCTTCTGTCTCCGGCTGCATTTATCTTACTAATTCTGTCTGTTCCAAATCAAGGGCAGCTGTCATGGTGGCACTCTGGCAGCTAGTACCTAGCCTCATGTCCCAGAATACAGATCCAAAAGAGCTTAGTGCTGGTGGAAGATCGAGGCTGGTGGCAGCTGGGGGCCAACTGTGCCCAACGGTCCCCACTTTGTAATGCTGTCAGGCGTTTATCATTTGGCTACTCTGACTTCAGGTTTGGTCAAAGAAATATTTACTTCTGCTGTGATTTGTTTTCAAATGTGTCCCACATGGAGAACTAGAGTTGGAAATGACAAATGAGCTGATTTAGTTCAGTAATCAGTGTTTTAGGCCAATTTCAATGTGTATGCCCCCCATCCCCTCAGCACGCCTTGACATTAGGTAGGTAGGTGCACTGCACAGCTCTACAGCTCTCTCTCCAATCACGAACAATATTAAGTTGGTCCATGTCCGACGTTTGTTGAATCTGTGTGCTTCTCTTTATACAAATAGTTTGAAGCCTTTTAGAGCATTTCAGCTAACTGCTCTCAGCGTTACAACGTGTAATCCTCCGTCAACAGGTGACACATGTCGCCTAGAAAGTGACCACGACCGGCCAAAAACATTTTCCATTTTAACACTTTAAACAAACAGGCTGTACGTGTCTTAATTGGTGATATTCAGAGGAGGTTGTAAGCGTGTTTTGTTATCTTCAAACAGAGCCATGCTAGCTTGACTTTATGCTAAGCTAAGCTAACCCGTTATTGACGGTAGCCTCTTATTAAACGGAGAGATATGAGCGTCACATTAATGTTGTCATTTTACTCTCAGCAAGAATATTAATAAGCTTATCCTTAATAAACTATTCTGTAACACTCTGTTTATATAGTTAATAAACATTATAACCTCCTTAAAATATAACGGCAACATTTATATATATATAATGCCATGTGAACATACTATGTACGCACTTGTATAATCCGCTATATAATAATAGTTATAAGCAGTCAAGGTCAAGTATTATTGTTCTTCGTAATTGCTGGTCACTCACTGACCATAGTGTATTATCCTTCCCATAGTTAATAATATAATCTTTTTATAATCACTATTATAATGCATTATGAGTATGTTTGTAATGAGTTATAGACATGAGGGTCAAAGAAGGTTTTACCAAAATTTATGTCAGGATATGTTTAAACACAGAGAAATAAATTGTAAGATCGAATCAGTTAATTCAATCATATCTCTGACTTATTCTCCAAACTTTTTATTGGCAAATCCCAGTCTTGTGTCCCGTGGAATGCATTGTTCAGACTGTAGGATAGTTTGATCTTCAGCTGAGGGTCAACAAGGTCTATCTGACAAATTGAACAACTATGTCTCAAACGGCTTTCACGTGAACAGGGTCTATCTGCATCACTCATTTATGCAGAGTTTGTATATATTTGCTGAGTCAGTGAGATCTACAAAGGCCTATCTGCTGACAACCAATAGCAGGGCGGGAAATGAATCACGTGATCATTTTAAGCACAGGAATAACGTTTTGCTGCCAACTGTTTTATATGTAATCTAGTAGATAGTAGTTCAAGTTAAGATCATTAGTAGTTTAATAAAAAGTCTTATATAGCAAATATAATTTTCACTTTTAAGTTTCCTGCCACGTGGAACTTGTGTAAACATTTTTAGAGCTTAAAATGAAGCTAAATTGCATAAAATACAGTTGAGGGTTCAATTTTCAGGTGGGGAAATGTCAGATAGACCCTTGGGACTCTGGTTTTCCAACCATTTCGGAACCACAAAGGTCTATCTGCAAAATTAGTTTCGTTTCTACCCATAATACACTGAATTGGCCCAAATAGTCTTTATGTCACGACCTAGTGTGTAGCATGTGATATGTCGAAATTGGTTGTAATTGGTTTTATAGTGTCCACGTTATGAACTGTTGAATTTTCAAATGCGTTTTTCTCAAAACTCGTGCAGATAGACCTTGTTCACCCTCAGTTGAAGAGATACCAGCAGCCACAACAAAAGAAAGAAAACATTTCATCACACACATCTTCTATGTGATTCACATTTCACTGTGTCTCGAGGCCACAGAATAGCTCACATAGCACAGGAGCCGCTGGTTCATCACGTACTTCATCACCTCCAATCTGGTGCCCTTAAAGACGGGCGCCTTTAAGCCAAAATAAACATCTAGTTTCATCAGCGTAACTGTAGCTCGGCTGAGCTGCGGGGCTCCCAGCAGGCGCTCAGTGGGAGGACTCGTGCGGATGGTGAGAATACGAGCACGTGGATCTAAAATGGAAGACATCCTGGAGATAGCAGTGGCAGATGAAGTGTTGACAAGTGTTACTCGACCATAATTAAAAGTCAAGCTGTCCTTGGGCTTGAGAGAGGATTGGTATGAAAGAAAAAACATTCCAATAATTTTGTACTTTTTACAGCAAGCAAATCACACAGATGTGGAGTATGTTAAACCATGAAATCTAATAATACCCCCTCAACGTCGGACTGTGAACGCACCTCAGCTCTTTTCAATTAGCCTCGAGTCAGCTGGGTTAAACAAAATAAAAATAAAGTTTAAATTGAACGTATTAAGCATGTTTTGTGTTGAATGAGAGTCCGGTAAAACATTCCCTCGTGGGTTGGTTATGTTAATGTCATGACACTGTAAAGGTTGGTATGTGTGACGGGCACAGATGATGACTACACTGATGACCCCTTGTGATAGGAGAGCCACGCCTGTGCAGTACACTTTATTGTTTATTTATGTAATTATGCACACATTTACTTCAGAAATAAAAGTTATTTGATGCACTCTGCTCTGTCATTTTCATTTTCGCATCCCAAAATCTCCGAGGAGTATCGAAAAACCTGCATTCCTCTTCCCAGAGTGGGAATAAAGATTAGACGTGTGGAGGCGCTGTGGAACAAGGAACCAGAGAATTTACTTTATGTTTTTTTTAATTCAACTTTGTAATGACTTTTTGTATTTGATTTAAACGGAGTAAAAATTGTCCGTTTCTCACTAATATGTTGAGTTTTTTTAGATTTGAGTTTATGAAGAACTTGAACAATAATAACGTGCAATTCAAGATATTATTTCCTTTGCATGATGCCAAAGAAATACTGCATGAGCTGCACCAAAAACAAAGAAACTTGGATAATACTTTGGTCGAGACTGCCTCCCTGAGTCAACAGTTAGTCAACATGATTTTCTTTCTGTGTGATGAAGCTTGATTATCATCTATCGGAACATGTAAACCTTCTTTTAGTGCCAGAATAGGACTGACTCACTTATACCAAGGTGTCACTGTCATTACAAGCTCATTACAAGTAGAGCTAATCAATCATACCATCATATGTTTCAGTATTTGAACTGTATACGTTTTATTTCAGCATTTTAAGGTTGACATTTTCTTCATTCTAGTATATAGTATTGCATCCTTTTTCATGCCTCGACACTATAACAACACTTTATCCACCACACAAGTCTTTTGTATCACTTTAAAGCTCATTCTTGACCCAGGAAACAGCCACACTGCATGTAGTATCTGAATGAATACATGTTGCACTGCTATGTGAAGACAGTATGAATGAAAATGTTGGAGCAAGATGAACGTAGACAGAAGAATGAAGAGCACATTTCCTTTAGTCATCAGCAAGGGGCGACATTGTCCCCCAGAGTTTGTCCCTTTTCCTCTGGCGTGGTCCTGTACCAGTCCCGGCGTCGCTGACGTCACCAACGGAACCGGTGATAAAGCTAGCAGAAGACACCGGAAATCAAGCGATGTTCCTTCAAAATAAACGTTCCCTTTTTCTTCAATAACTTTGTTGAATGAAACAAAATGTATAAATAATAATTTAGGTAGGAAAGTATTAGCATCAACATGTATTACCAACAGTAAAAGTACTACTATGCATTTCTGGATTATAATTAATGATGCAGTAATGTGTTCATTACTTTAATAATGCTGCTGGTAGAGGTGAAGCTAATTTGAATTACTTCATATATTGCCGGGTTGCTAAACCTATATTAACTATGATAATACATCATAATATATTAGTTGAAATGTGTATTAATAATAAAATAAATCTGCAAAGTAACCAGTAACTAAAGTCATTATATAAATGTATATAAATTATAAATACAGTATTTCCCACTGAGATGTAGCGGAGTAGAAGTAGCATAACATGTAAATACTAAATACTAAGTACTGCAAAAAGTATGTAGCTACATTACACCACTGTGTGTGTGTATGTGTAAATATATATATATATATATATATAACAGGATAATATAATATTCTATAATAATAATAATATGGATACTGCATAATGAGTACTTTTACCTGTGAAACTTTAAGTTAATTTGGCTGATACTACTTCTCTACCTTCTACTTAGTAAAGGATTTCATTTTCTTTATAGCATACTGATAGCTACCCAAATGCTGTTTTATTTTGAAACTCATGAGCGGAAGTGGATGCTACTTCTTTGCTAGCTTGCTACGAGTGATTGAGGTGGAGGCACCGAGGCAGTCAGCCTGCGACAGAAAAACAAACGAGCATAGGTCGAGCAGTTACACAGTCAGTCCATGTTTTAAAATAAAAATAAATAGTAAAAACCAAAGGATATGTGGATTTAAACGGTATTTTTTGTCGTTTTAACGCGGGCTCAGCTAGTTATTGTTTGGTTTTCATTTCGGCGGAGAGTCACCGTTTGCCCATTCTCTCCGGAGTGAGCACTAAGGTAAGCCTGTAACCGCAAATGAACTGTGTAAGTTGGTGCAGTCGCACGAGCTACTTTGCCCACTCACGCGCTGTTTAAACGTCTCTTTTTTTTTTTTTTTAATCACAAAAAAAATGTAAACCACAAACAGTCGTAAAAGTTGGGACATAGAAAGCGGCATCTCACGCGACTCACTTTCTAGATTGGACGCTGGGTCTTTGTCCACTCAGACATGGTGCTGGCACCGCGGTTTACCTCGCGTTTGTGTTTGTTACGATTAAACTACACACTCTAAATGTCTTATTTTTTAATTTTTACAACTAAAACCTGTAGTTTTAAATGTACCCACTTACCTTTTAGTAATATTTACACGGGGCCACTTCTTAAAAGGCCTGTAAGCGCAGGCTACCAAAGCTCTGTTCTCCAAGACTTGACTTATTTTCTACGTTTGTGTTGTTTTGTTGACTTATTTAAAAAATAAAAATAAATATTAGTTTATCACTGGAGTTAATGGCATGTGTCTGAACTTATTGTTTAAATCGCAATAGCTTACACAATGAACCACATTTGCCATAACACCATAGATTGGTGACTGTTGCCACATGCTGAGCTTGTCAGTGTTTCTAGTGGCCATTCGTGGTAACTACACCCTTCCTATAAATTACAATAGAGGATGGGTTGCATTGTCTTTTTTTTTGCGTGTCTGGAGTAGATGCTCATTCATTATGCATACATTTAAATTATTGTCTTAAAGAGACAAGGTTTCCTCACTGTGCTTGTATGTGCAATGTGATGATTCAGGTGGCTTAAAGGTAGAGGCAGCAGTTTTGGATGCAGGTACACTTTCACGACACACCTTTTCCTCAGACACACCCTCTGTTAAGGACTCCATAGTAACTCTCCGACAAAGGTTCGCTCTGCAATGACAGGTATGTGGAAGGCAGGTGTGATGATAGACCGGTGCGGTAAAGAATCTTCCTGTCTTACATTCTTGTGACGTTTAACGTCCTCATGCAGTCTCATTTAGCCTTTTTTTTTTATTAACACATACAAATGCTTCAAAATTCACGAGTGGGGTATTTACTGACGTATTGTCGTAGAGTAAACGGTGTACAATCTCTTAAGCTTTTGTTAACCGCAGACTTTATTTCAGGCGTTTATCCAAAAAGCTATTAAAACTACCCATGGACTTTGAAATGAAGGACCAGGAAGTGCAGAAATGCTAAATAATCTCTGGGTTTTAGGATTTATTCCTGCAGCACTCTTGCT
Organism: Cottoperca gobio; assembly: GCF_900634415.1. Classification (NCBI taxonomy): domain Eukaryota; kingdom Metazoa; phylum Chordata; class Actinopteri; order Perciformes; family Bovichtidae; genus Cottoperca; species Cottoperca gobio. The sequence continues at coordinate 21,340,876 of NC_041375.1, forward strand.
AGTTTTACTCAAGTGAAGTATACGAGTACTTGTTCCACCTCCTGGCTGATTTAAAGTTGATGTTGAGCTTTAATCTGTTGAATCTAGATGCTTTTGAGTGTTGGTCAGACACAAGGTCAACTTGTCCTGGCTATTTCTTTTTTTCTGACATTTTATACACCAAACAATTAAGCGATTAAATTGAGAAAGCAGATTATTCAATATTATGTTAGCTTCACAATAAGGGTTAGCTTCATGTAAGGTGTTTGTCAAGAGGTCGGGCACAGTCTGAGTCACATGCAAGTTGATCTGTCAATCATTTACTAGTTACTGCTTGTAAATATTGACAATCCTGGGAATTTAAATACAGGCGAAAGAATTAATCATTTCCCGGTTCTTCAAAAATAAAGCAAACGAGAAAAGAGACTTTGAACAGATTCGGTTCCTTCAGGAAACAATATGAAGTTAAACGAAAGCATCTTCAGGCCCAACGTGCTGCTGTGCGTCAGTTCGGCTGCTCCTGGAAGTAGTTTAGTGGACATTAGGAATAAGGAACCATTTGTTTTAATTGTTGCTATATGTGTACAGATAAGGCGATTCTTACAGTTAAGTAGAGCTGAAACGATTAATCAACATAAATGTAATAGGCTACTGTTTTGATAGTTTTGATAGGCTACTTTATTTGGTCGAGTATTTGCAGCTTTTCCATCTTTAGCATCTTTATAAATGGAATATTTTGTTGTTTTTGACTGTTTTTAAAATGCCTCCTTCAGAGTTTGAGACAATTTCTACTGTTTTCTGACGTTTTACAGACCAAACGATTAGTTGACAGACTGATTTATTAATAGAAATCATTTTAAGTTGCAGCACTTAGAGTTAATGTGTAATTAGTATACAGCCTACACATGTATAACCTTGAGATAATGAATTAAAGGCTTGTGGGCTGAACCTGCTCCTTTTTCCAAATGAGATGGTTTTTAAAAATCCAGCCTCCTCGAGACCAAGACTAATGATGCGTTCAGGTGGACGTCATTAATTAATAAAGTCAACATTTGTCACAGTTAACCTCCAGGAAGGTAATGTTAAATACCATTATCAACTCTGGTGAGATTACTGTAAGAGTTATGGTGTTTACGATCCAGTTTAATGATTCATATATTGACATGACGTAATATCTCTAGTTATGTGAGTAATTGTAACCACCTACATGTAAATGATTAACGTGGTATCCAGGCCGATATAAAAAACAAACAAACGGAGGTATTAATGCTTGACTTTTATTATTGCGTGCTGTTTGCATTAGTCCGGTTGTTTGATGTATTAGCTGGAGACCGATGGAAAGATGGAAGACGTATGGAAACAAGTTCCAGGTTAATAAAATGCAGTGTTATGATATGAACAGAGCAGACAGACGGGCCTTACCAGAGATACCCGTAACACATTCCACCGGAGTCGAGGATTATGTAAAACGGCAACATGTTTCCTTCAAGGCCGTTTGCAAAAGACCTTTTAAAGGCATTCAACGAAGGGAGGATTTCTACGGTAATAATATTTACTCCTTCTCTTCACAGGGTGCAAAGTCCCAAGTCAATCATTCGACACCGAGTCACATCTTTAGAGACGAGATAATATGTGACTGCACAGTTATGAGCTGAGCCTGTTTGTCTCTCACGTGATGCTTAATGGGTCTAAACTGTCCTCACACACTCACACAGCGCCGACACAGCGTTCTGAGTAGGAGTTAGTGTCTTTTTACTCAAACATGGCGTATCACTGTCTGCAGACGCTACACTGAGTTCAGAGAATTGCACATAACTGAGTATAATAATTACACATTTATAAAAGATTCATACTTTAATAAAGAAATTGGTAGTTAAATAATTAAGAAAGTAATTTCAAGACGAGGTGAGGTATTCGTCTTTTTATGCGAATGTGCACTTAAAGGGGTTTTAAAGGTGATTGCATCATCCTCTTACATTTTATTACCCACACTAGGCGGAGTTGCTCTTGGAAAATGAACTCTAACCCGTATTCAATTTAAAACACTTAATTACAGTATGGTGTTTTTATTTAAATGTATACGTCCCATCTTTGGATGTTTAGTATGCTGAGACATATATTACTTTATCGTGAGTGTTTCAGCTGTCTGGACAAAATAACCAAAGACGAGCTGTCTCTCTGTGTCGATAACAAATAGTGTTCAGTTTCTTGGTGTAGTTTTGTGAGTTCAGGAAGCTATAGTGCATCAGGGAATAGTGATCGTTGTCAAAAGTGATAGTTTGACTTTATGGAAAGCGTAATGTTTGCCTCCCTCAGGAAATCCTAATCCCTATTGGAGAGCAGAAGGAATTAATAAGTGCAGGCACAGATGGGTGGTCAGCAGACACAGAGGGGTACTCATAAAGAGCATCATGTTGGGAGCGAGATAAAGGTCACTCTATTGTCATTGTAATGATCTGTAATCTGGGGAAAGGGCGGCCATTAAACTGAGAGTACACACATTTATGACAATGGACCCATTTCTCTGAGCCCATGATCTCAGGAAGAGAAAGAGGATTTGTGATTCTATTAAGCAGAAGGCTGTTTTCAGAATTAATATATATATCTTCCAGCGTTGTCGTACTCGAGATCTGTTGTCGTGAAGGTCTGTTGTCTCAGCGTCAGACAAAGAGGATTTTATCACTAACCTGCCTCTGAATTGTCTGATTTATTTGTAAACATCATTACTGGGATTGATTGTAAAATGTCCTACTTCAAATGCAATCAGTGAGTTCACACAAAACCCGGATAAGGAGTGTTAAATAAAGATGGTTAAATAGATTTAAGGACAGAGGGTGTAAGGACAGAGGGTGTAAGGACAGAGGGTGTAAGGACAGAGGGTGTAAGGACAGAGGGTGTAAGGACAGAGGGTGTGTTTTCTTTTGTTCCTTCACTTTGGCCATGCTCTCATCCTCGACCTTCATCTCTATCATCACCTCTCTCTTCTGCCACCGGGCTTGAATTCCTAATTCATGCCCATCAATTGAACTAACAGCCTGTTGGCTCCAGTGTCCTTGTGTCACCACTGGGCACTGGGCCTAATCCTAATCTGGGACGCTGAGGGGGAGACCATGAAGGGAAGGAGCGGGAGTGAGTGAGGGAGTAAAGCTGTGGTACAATATCTCAGCTTTACACTCTCTTGGTCCACAAAGCCACGGCCGTGGACTATGTAATCTGTGGATGGTGCATGATGGTCTTCATGATTTATAAAAATAAGAAAACTGCAGCAGATTCCTTCTGAGACTGAAGTGCCATCTCTACTGCTGGTAGTGTTTCTTTATAGATGGATAGAAAAGACATTCGGGGAGCGGGGACTGTAAACCTCCTGAGGTCTTCAGGGAGATTACTTTGTAGATTCGATTTCTCCTGCCTCCAACAGAGAAACCACAAATTCATAAATGGGCTCCAACTGCTCGTTAAATTGCAATCAAGGGGTCAACGGCTTCACAACACTTTCCTTCAGTGTGTATGGGGTTCGGATTACATGCCGGAAAATTGGTACTTTGGGACATGAAGAGAGATGGAGCGAAGGAGAAACCCAACACTTCTTAGCAGGAGAAGCTGAACTTTGGACAAAAGTTCCGGACCTTAGTTTCCACACACACACACACACACACACACACTTACACACACTCCAAGCCCTCCCAATGCCTTCACATTAAAATGTGTTTATTGTGAAGCGCAGACAGGAAGTCGTGCCGTATCAATAACTTAACGCACATAAGTTTGGACCACAGGACATTTACATATTTAGCCTGTTTGATACGCTCAGTGTTCCCTAGAAAAGAGTTGCAGCCTTGAAAATAGTAAGAGCCGAGCGTCTCGTTGAGATAGCTTGTTTGGCTTGTAAATTGTGCAATAAAGAAAAGTCTGCAGCTCCTCCATCATTGGAGTTTCTGTGACTCATGAAAAAAGATAATCTATTGACTGAGTTTGTTCCATCGTGTTGTTTTCAGCGGAGGCTTCGACTGGCCCTTCATGCTCTAATTGATTTAATTAAGTGGACGTTTTCCCCTTTGGCTGTGCTGATGCACAAACCGGCAGTATGCAGACAAACATTGAGTTATCTCACCCAGAGCACAAGCTTTGCTTATCTGTATTTCACAGAATAGTCCACGTTCCTAGTTCCCCTCAGAGCATCACAGCCCACGTTACATGAATCCCTCTGAGGTTCAGCCTCATTAACAATCTCCCCATTCCCGTGGACGCTTCGACGGCATCGACGCTGTAGCATCGAGCGATGACGAATCGCTCCGCACGCCGCTCACATTTTGTGATGGACAGACGCATATACTCTGGTTTTCATGATCTGTCATTTTAATAAACATTTTATTTCAAACAAAACCAAGTGCTAATTTTATGATTATTCTTACGAAATCTTATGCAACTTCTTTATTCAAATTGTTTTTTTATCCTCGTGTTAACTTGCAACGCCCAATTACCTATGAACTGTTAACTGTAATGTTGGCCTGGGGGGAAGGCTGCACACAGACACGCGCCTCCGCCATGGCTCCTGTGTTTCCAGCTGTTCTTTTCACCTGCCAGCAATGAATTTAACCAAGAAGGAGTAGCGTGTGCGCTTCATGACATCCCCTCAGTTCCACTCTTATCATCCAGTAGCTAGGGCAGCGTCCGTTTCTAAAATGATGTGCCCTTCACTTTCACAGGTTGACATTAATTTCCAGCTTTGTCTTATTAACGTTTTGAATATTGTCTTGTTGATTTGTTTTACGTTGGTGTTTCTGCAGTCCAACAACACAAACAGTGTGACGAGTCGTCTCAATCCAAACAATCTGGGTGTTTGCGTCACATCAGCTTCAGTGCTGCGCTCGTTATTTCAACGTGTCAGACGCATATTTAATCTTCTGCTGCTCGTTTCATTTTCAGATTGTAGCCACAGGCAACTCAACAATACCATCGAACCCAAATCCTTCATGCGCTCCCTTTTTTAAAATCCTTTTTTAGATATACAATTAGAGGTTAGTCGTTGTAGTGTTATAGAACAAGTTGTCAACACACCAGTACGTATTGCCAACAATGTAAATAATGGACTCTAAAGGACTCTGCAGACTTCACCTCTAACTATGGATCATTAATATAACTTTCTACTTTCTGTGCCACCCTCTGGGTTACAGGAGCTGTAAGCATTGCTTATCTTAAAAGCATTGTGTTTTCCTCATGATGACAATCCCTTGAGAGCAAACACGTTGATGACTCCGGTGACTTAAGCCTGCAGTGAGAATAAGGAATGTTTCTCTAACTAGATAATTGAGAAACCTCTGTGGTTATGGGAAGAGCTACACACTACACGCAGAGAATAAGAAACGAGCGCTTCTGAAGGTGCATCATTAGCATGTGCGTGTTTGCTGGGACATGCACTATGGGAGGGGTTATATGAAGGAAATTCAACTCTAGTGAAAACTTGCCACAGCACCTGCCGCTTCTGCAATACAGGAGCTAAACAATTTGTCAGAATTACACAATGAGGAAGACGAGCCACAGCACAGAACAGCCAAGTGAGCAATCTGAGCCCAGTGTGCAGAGAGATCTAATGTTACTACATGCTAATACGTTTTAGTTTCTTCTGCTCTGTGTGCAGAACTAACTGCAAGAACTTCCAGCCCTCCCATTGATTAGAATAAGACCTCTCTATTGTGTTAACAACGCAGGATCAATAAGGATCCATAAGAATAGTTACCGATCAGTTAAACAGCGGTGTGGTGGAGACTTAACGTTACTGGGAAAGTGGCGGCATGAGTCCACCTTAACCTCACCTGTCCCACATTCTGGATCCACAGCATGAAAGTCTTTCTCTTCTTCTAAATTCCCTTGAATTGTCCTTTTTTCTTTTCTGATTTCCTACCGTCTTGTCATGTTTTGATTCTCAATTGGCTTATAACATATTTTCTGTGTTTCCGTGTCTATGTTATAAGTCGTCGACCTTGACCTTAGTGATGCGTTTGAATCGCAGTACCTGTGCGTGTACAAAGTCATGTTACAGCCTCTCTGACCTCCAAATATTGGGAACACAGTCTGACTAATCTGGCGGATGAAAGTGCTCAATTTTGACATTTGATATATCTTTTTTAATATTTTAAGGCAGAATATCACCAGTTCATGTATTTTTTAACATGTAGGCTGTAAAGATATGTCTTCAGTTATTTGTTCTGAAATCTGCATGCGACTGCGTGCTGGAGTTAATTCAGTTGCTGAATGGAGCAATATGATAGGCCTCCTCTAATCCATTTGTGCCCTTTTTCCTCTCTCTCTCACACACACACACACTCACACACACACTCACACACATGGCTGCAGCTGAAGGGAATCCTGTTTTATTTATGAGATGTATAGCTCAGAGTGCCACCGGGATCTCATGAGAATCCAAGACTGCACACAAACGGTATTTGGCCTGTGGAGACTCTTCTTTCTTTCTTCCTTTCTCACACAAACAATCGTATACACTTGCTGCGGGACATTCATTTACCGTATCTGCTGTTCTGGCTTGGCAGAACTACAGTTGTCTGAGTGTGACCTCGGCCTTCCTCTGCGGCGCATGGAAAGCTGCCGGCAGATGCTTGCTGAATGTGGTGCTTTAGTGTTTTATGTGGCAGCAGTTCAGTGGAAGGAGTGATATCATCTGCATGTCAGAGAGGCAAGAAATGTCATCCTATGCTCAGGCCACACTAAATCACTTCGGCTGCATTCAATTGTATCGTAAAATGTCAAGCTAAGAAAACCATAAGCTCAGAGGATGAGAATAAGTATCTACATTATAAGCCGACCAGAGATGTAAACGATGGCATGGAGATAACATCATGTGTTAGCTTATGGGCAAAAAAAAGTTGTTCATATGATTCATAGAAAAAGTGTTCTTGCCCTTAATAGGGAGCATTTATCCAGGTAACATTTCCTTGTGTTGGACTTGCTGTTGGAATTTTGGCATTTAACCCGAGAGGCTAAATTGGTAACAAAACTTCAACGTTTGCTGAAATGAAAGAGAAACTAAGGTCTTAACGCAGGTTACAAGTGGGACCTTAAAGCAGCTATAATTGATATTTGTATTAACACTTGGGTCACTTGTAGTAGAGATGAAGCTACAGACAATTATCACCCACATCCACAGCTCCTCTTGCCTTCACAGAGCTTTATATTAAGTTTCAGCTGTCGGCACAACAACTTTACTGTTTTTGTTTCAGTCATTGCTCTCATAGAGCTGTTTTTGAGCAATAAAACCCTCTGTACACTACCTGAACAGCACCACACACAGTTAGCAACTAGCTGGAGAACATAGCAGGAGCGTTCAGCTGCTAAAGACACAGATATTTGATAGAGAGCAGAAACAAAGCTTAAATATTGGGCAATCATCAGATGGCCTGAAACACAACACCAAATGATGTGCTCCATAACTGCTGCATGTGCAAATAAGAACATGTTAAACTATTCCTTTAAACACTTTTTGTTTGATTCTGAAATGCCAGAATTTAAAATATGCTTCCAAGATTCATCTTTTAAGGGTTACTTATTATACTTATTCTCATAACCTTTGTCTACGGGCAGAGGTAGATCCACGTGTAGATGGAAATGAGATGTAGCTTTTACATATGTCGCTTCTGTGCCGACATACCGCTCTGCTCTCTCCGTGGCCCTCGCATCAACACAGGGTTATGTAACATAGACAAACAAACATGCGGGCTACCAAGCAGGATACCAGGAAGAGCTCTCTGCTCACATCCTCAGAAAGAGTTCCCATGTGTCTTGGAAAACCTGGATAAATTTAGACTGTCGTGGAAAATAACAGTCACTCATGGAAAAATAAATAGCATGGTAAATATGTCCCAGAAAAATATTTTAATGATTCTCATCATCTCCATTTGAGATGCAGAATATCTCCTTGTGACTGTTAGAAAAACAGATCACATCGGATTTGCTGATTAACTCAAATTTCCAATTTCTGCATCTTCAAAAAACACGAATATACTGAACCCTGAAGAAATGATTGCCCCCCCCCCCCCACTGCAACCACTTTATTTTGGTAAAGAGTTTTTGAAAGATTAAATAATTGGCCGATGAGGCATTTTCAAACGTTTTATGGATAAACAAAATAATCACGAGAACAGCTGTCGGATGAATCGATAAAAGAACAAAATGCTACTGGCGGTCCCGACTGTTATCCATTGTTTCTTTGTCACTTGTAAGTTGTTTTATGGCTCCATCGTTATCGCTCATTTGGTCTACTTTTTAAACCATCTCACCCTCAAGAGGTGTGAAACTAAAAGAGAATAAATGAAATCAACAGGTCGGCACGGCGTTGCACCAGTCTTTCTGTATTGCTCATGCTATATCCGTCTGTTCTCTTGGGTACCTCACCTGATCAAAGAGAATAATTCAGGTCCATAGCCAAGGGAGGTGTAGAGAGAAGACCGATGGAGCAGAAGGTACAAAGAGGAGGTAAAGCTCAAGCTGGGATTGAGTCAACAGTGCTTTGTGTTACTCGGAGAAGAAGTAAGAGAGTTTCGAAGGACTATTTTTGTACTGAGCTAAATTGCACAACGCTTTCTTTTGCAACTCATCCCGAGAGTCGTTTTGAAATGAACTGGGCAACAAGTTTACTTCCTCCTACGGCATAGGGTCATCAGTTGTGGTACTGCCTGCACACTCATCACATATAAAGCAGAAAATGAATTAACTCTAATATGCAAATTGTGCACATATCCAATCGCACACAGTAGACACGGCTTGTTTAGTTTTCCTCCCATGTTACCTCATTAGGGTAAAATCCCTTCCCTACTATTTATTGCTTGCAGGGATCCTCACAGATACATGGTGATGTATATGATTGCCGAGTGTAGAGTTACACGTCTGGGAGTAAAACCCCTCACTAATGCTTTGTTTTTCTTTACTTCAGTCCTCATTTTAATCCATGCATATTCCAGAAAAAGACCAAAACTGATGTCTGTGGCTTATCCAAAGTAACTAGGGCACCGTTTCTGGAAAGAGACGCCGCTGTTGAGTTTTTAAAATGTAATCTTTCAACAAACTAATCTTTAAAACTTGAACAAATGGAACCAAAGTATTTCTGCGTGGCTAGATACCACAAGGCAGTCAGGATGTATATGCTTCTGTGGTTTGAGTGAACTGACCCTTAAATATAATCAGGATGACTTTGTGCATTTACCTTCCACTTAAAATGTTGGATCCATCAGTCAGGAAAGGAGCTGTCAGGGCTGTGAAGAGAGAGAGAGTAATGGGAGGCTCGCAGGAGTACAAGACAATTTGAAAGTAAAAACACAACGCTGCTGCTTCAGCATCCCTGGATGGGAGTTGTAAACAACACACTAGTTCATGAAAAGGAGCAAAACCGCATTAACTCGTTCACAGAAGCTTCCCTTTCATGCGTGTTGAAGATTGTTAGTGCATGCGCCCTCGATTGCTTCCACGCAGAGTGACAAGAAGTTATGTGTTCTCCTTTTTATTGTAATGTTACATCTGTAGTACTGCAGTGCTGCTCTGCAGGGCTGGAGACCAGATGTTTGCAGGAGAGGAAGCTGTAGGTAAAAGATATTCTCAGTTCAACACTTAGGAGTAAATTAAGAAGGCACGGTTTGAATCTGACCCTGCAGTTGTCTAGCTCGCTTTCTTCTAATAAAGAAACAATTGTGCAAACCTATAGCACCGATATAGATCATTGTGCTTTGGGTGGAGAACCCCCTTACATCATCTACCCTACATACATCACCTGTTGTTGTTCGACCTCTTTTAAAGGTTATAAAGGTGACCAAACCAATAAGATACTTGAGTTTTAGTACCAATAAAAGCCCCTTTTTAATGGAAAACTTCTCAAATGCATGTTTGATTTTGTTGAAAGAGCCATACGTTAACTTTGCACCCAGATAAAATACTTCAATACCCAGCACACCCAGCATAATCACTTTGCTGTAGCATAATGAGCACCATCATTGTGTCTCATTGTAAAAATGCATAATTAGCACATTATTTATAATTGCGACTAATTATCTTTTCCTAATTTCATGTGATCACTTCCTAATACAGTCTCCTTTGGAAAAACAGAAAAATATGTTGACATTAATAACCTAATTTCCATATCATAATTGGAATCTTTTCAGACTAACAAGAAGTGGCTTGGACAGCTGCCGAGAGGCCTGGTTACTCACAATATTACTGCGTTTCTCATAACTCTGCTTGCAGATGTGAAATAAGTGTAGTCCTGTTATTCCTCACTTGTCTGACTCGTGGTTATTAATTCATGAAGAGCATACAGCATCTTTTATACAACGGATGTATAATATCTGATCACGCCTTACATTCATAGCAAGTGTATCTTCTTACTGCAGAGTGCTCCTGTTAGATTGCCTCTGGATTACTTAATTGACTGTATTGATTATACGGGAGTGTATGAACAGCTGAAATGCAGGGCTTGTTTTGCTGAGAGCCTTTATTTATTCTTCTCTCTGATTCCACAAGCTGATCACATTCAACAAAGTAAAGTTTCTAAGCTCGTAAGACACTGCAGTGTGAAAATGTTTCTTACCTCCAACATGACATAGAGCATCTCTTGTTCTCTGCACAGCCTGCAGCACTTTCTCTGTTGGATGGTCTTGTTAAATTCACCCCCTGCTGCAGGTGTTGGAAGAAAACTACCAGCTAACTGTTGTGTTTCTCTCCATATTTTGGACAGGAAATAGATTTGCAAAGCTTGGTGAGAGAGAGAATACACCAAATGTACTCGGAGAAAACGTCCTTGGAGATCTGCCTTTTATGAGAGAAAAATAAATGCAAATGTGCAAACTGTAGTACAGTTGATCTTATAGCCACATCGTTGTTGTTTGACCTGGAAGTGATCTGTTTTTCACACGCATATTTTATTTCTCTCTTAACTCCTGCCCTCCCTCTCCGTCAGACACAACATCACCTGCAGTGTTTCTCTGTCTCCTCCACTCGAGGGGAAACCAGCAGCATTGTACATCAAAGCTGTGTTCACTACATTTGCCCTGCTGTGGTTTACAGCGCTTGCCTTTTTGTTGTTGTGCCAGGGGACACGGACGCCTGACTGTCACATACAGAGTTAAAAATAGAGACAGTCTTTCCCATTCTACCAAAGCTGCAATAAAGGATGAAACAGATACAAGGAAATCTATGCTAATAGAGGATGGCTTGCAGCGGAGAGAGGTTGTGTAGAGAGGATTGGGTTATTAACCTCACGGAGAACAAGCTGCCCAGAGGCGACGTCTCATGTGTTTACAGTGCAGGGAGGTGTGCAAAGTGAACAAGCACCGCACTGTTGTGGAAGGAGGTAAAGTGGCCTTCAAGGATCAGAGAAAACAACCAACAAGTTTGAAGTCGGCTGAAGAGAAAAGAGGAATATAGTAAGAAGTGCAGTGCCGTAGGGATTCAAAGTTGTTTTCATCTTTCTGTGCAATCATTACGATGGAATAACAAATGAACATGATGCGGTGAGACCACTCTGTCCTAAACTAAGCAGATACTAATTAAAACTGCAACTCGTATAATGTGATCTCTCATAGATTATGGATTGGAGGTTGATGCTTTAGTAGAAAACAATGCCTACCATCTGTCTACAGATAATGTGTAATGCAGGGATGCATTAACAGTGGTGCTGCACACACGTATGCTGTCACACTACTGTCAAAATAAGGTGTTAAATGCATATTAGTATGTTATTCTCATGCAACACATGCATATGTTGGAACCAGGGACACTCCTGGAGGTCTACTTCTCTCATTTTCTCTTTGTGCAAGAGCCTCCATTCCCCATTTGCGTAGAATAGAACGTCAATCCTTTCCGAAGAATTGATCAGAAATCGAAGAGTGAAGGGATGTCAGTCAGATGTCAGTGAAAATGGGACCACCCAACGACTGTTGTCATGGAGACTCACTCAACAATGTTGGCTTTGCCCAGGAGAGGAGAGGGCTGAGGCAGTGACAGAAAATGAAAGCGACGCGTGAAAGATGGCTTGTAAAGAGACGACAGGGGAAGGAAGGGCCGGTTAAAGAAAGAAGGGAATTCCACGTTTCTGTCATCGTGCATTTAGGCGAGTGACGATTTGAGGCATTTGTCTCTGGAAGAATGTGAACGTGCCGATCAACATGAGGGAACTAGTAACACTACCACTTCTTCTTATACTTTAAAAAATATATGGTCTACACATTAGATGAACAAGAACCGGATAGGGCTGCAACAAATCATTTTCCTTATCGATTTAATTGTCAATTTCTTTCTTGAATGATCTTTGGTCTGTACGATGGATGATGGATCCAGAACAACGTGCTAAAGCCCAAGGTCACACTTTCAAATGACTTGTTTGGCCAATAGTTTATAAACCAAATGCATTAAATTTGGTATCCCAAAGAAAAGCAACAAATCACTATTTGGATGTTGGAAGAGGGGTGTGTTCGACACTTTCTTGTCCAGCCCTACCTAGAGGCTCTAATGCTACAACATAAGAGTCTACTTGTCCTTGAGAAGGGATCAATACACTAACTAATACTCCCACATTATAACATGCCGGATGTAATTTGGTGCTTTTGAGAAGTATTGTCCTCTGTGAAGTCAATAACTGTGCTGAACGTCAGGATGCAGCTCAGCTCACGAGACTCGTGAGAACAATCCGGTGTTTCTGTGCCAGAGCAGCAAGAATCTAAAATACAACTTCATCTGAAGTCTCCGTTTGAATGGCTGTCGGCACCTTAAATGGATCAAGGAGCTTGGTAGTGTATGCGATAGGGCTGGGATATCGATTAGTCCGATGGTTATTTTCTAGATTAATCGCTCAGTTTATAACATTATCAAGAAAATCTCCATGTTTGAGAAACTGAAACAACATTTTCTTCAGATTGTCTGTAACAATGTAATATAGAGCTGGACTTTTATATCGGTCCTACGTTGTGTTTGCTCTCTGGTTTAGATTGTGCTGCTCACCACGGTTTTTGAATGAGTTTGATAAAGAAGCCTCTTGTGTCTTCAGATGTGCAGTCATATGGCGGGGTGGTGATGGCAGCCCTGGCTCTGTCTGTGTGGTCCGAGTGTGCCTCCTTCTCAGACCTATTTTGGGCCGACAGCGGGAAACTCTTGGTGTTGTATTTGAGATGTCCTTGTTTGGCTTTTGGGCTTGTTTGATGGCAACCACCGACCTCATCACAGTGACACATATATATATATATATATATATATATATATATATATATATATATATATATATATATATATATATATATATATATATATATATATATATATATATATATATATATATATATATATATATATATATATATATATCTCTCTCTCTCATGTCATATACCACACCCTCAGTTCAGGGCCTGCGAGTTAAAGAAAGAACAGAATTCCACGTTTCTATCATCATCCATATCCAGTACCATAAAGAACAGCAGCAAAGTGTGTGTGTGTGTGTGCAACCGAGAGACGAAAGATTTATCGAATGTGTGTGACTGACAGATTGGGACTGTAAATGATTGCCCGTTTCACAATATAGCTGTCACTCTAAGTTCCTTTCTTTGTTTGTAACGGGGAACATTTGGCAGCAACAGCCGTGCATGTTGAAAACCTCTTTAACGGCATGTAAGAGGTAATTCTTCTCTGGCCTGGTTGTGTTGATGGAGACGAATCATTCTTTGAGAAAGACCATTAGACCTCTTTAAACCAGAGTCATGTCCACAGTGGCTGTTGCAGAGGGAGTGTGGCTTCCTCATGTTTCAATCTGTTCAGTCCACTGCAAGTGCTTCAGACACTGATTGCCAGAAGGGAGTGAAGCAGTCCTCCTTCCTGTGAGAAGCAACTGGAGGAGGGGAGGTGGAAATGTCCCCCATTGGCTGAACGGTGTTTGTCTTTGACCCGAATGCCAAACACAGAAAGCTCTGCCAGACTTTCTTTTTTCTTTAAACATCCCCTCTTTTTTTATAATCCTCTTTTACTTTTCCTTTCTCTTTGTGTGGTGTTGAAAGAGCCTGTGAGCGTTCCCCCCCCCCCCCCTCAGTGAAGGGTGTTGTGAAGTGCTGGTGAAGCCCAGCTCAGCAGTCCGTCACTCATCTTTCCTCTTTTAACTCTCTCAGCAGAGGAATGGGGGGTCATGAGTACCATGAGCTCGCAGGCTTTCCTCCTTTTGTTCCAACCGTGTCCCTCCAAAATCTGTTTTGCTTTTGTGTGTGTGCGTGTGTGTGTGTGTGTGTTTATATCCTCTCTCGCAGGGAAAGTGTTTTTTGTTCAACCATCTGTCCGTTTGTTATAAATCAAGGAAACCGTGTTAGTGGCTCTGATTTTTTAAATGACGCACGTATCATCAAAACGTTCTGTTTATCCGAGCCAGTTTTCACCCACAGCTCAGTGAAGCACAAACCGTCGTAAACAAGGCTTTTGATGTGTGTAGCTCGTGGATGTCACTGGCATGTCAAGAGTGACGGCACGTTAGCGGGCTTTAGAAAGAGCAAATGGTATAGCTGCCTCTCTGACATGCGGGATTTTCCATTCAGAAGGATGGTTTTGATTTGAAGTGGCATTTACATCACACTGTCTAATGAGCAAGGTTGTCAAGGAGACAGAGACGTTTGTATCGCGGGCGAGGGGAGGCAAAGCGCCCGTGCTAGGGTGGGATAATGTTTTTCTGCTAATTAACTTGGGGAATAAGTGGAAATAAATGACAGTAAGCTGGAACCATTGTGGAAGGTTGTTTTATGTAGTGAGATCACTTTATAGAGTTGCTTTCATACCCAACCAACTCTGAAATGTGTTTTGGTGGTTAAATAAAGATCAATGACGATTGTAAGTCATTTCAGCATTAATTCAAAAGCTAAACTACTAATAAAATATTCATAATTTAGCCACAAATTGTCAAGAAAGCCATATTATTAGTGACCTTTTTATATCATCATAACACCAAATGTTTAAATATGTAAATGAGACATTATCTATGAATTCAGGAGAAATCTACAGATGCAAACAGACAAAGTGTTTGTATAATAAACACATGAGTGCTGGGACTTCCCCTGATCAACCCGAGTTAAAACACACAATTTGAGAAGACCAATGAATGTCCTGTCGGATGACATCATAGTCTGTATGACTTTATGTTTCCCGTCCTTTTATAAAAAGTCAGCGTGATCGCGGACGATACTAAAAACACCTCGGGGCAGAACAATGTGAACTACAGGTGTGAGAGTGACTGGAAAGCCTTGGTTTAGCTTGACAGCAAGAATCGTTGCTGCGTAGAGGAAGAGAATCCCAATCAAAGCCAGGAAATAATACCGCTGACATTTCTGGTCTGCTTTTATATTTCAATATCTCAAATGCGGTGACGGTTCAATACCGTGGAGCATTTTCCCAACAGACATCATCAGGTTTGCTCATCCATCCGTCCTCACCGGGAGGGATAAAAGCAAAGGAAAGTAATAGCCTGGTCTAATCCAGCAGCTGAAGCCTGAGGCGGATAGATACCTCCTGTCTCCTGGAGGAGTTGACGTCATCTTGTCATAAATCTGCCCTTCCACTTGTATTTCCTGAGCTCTCAGAAGAATCGCGGCTGCTGCGTTACTTGTCTGGTCCTGCACGTTGACCCTTCCG
Organism: Cottoperca gobio; assembly: GCF_900634415.1. NCBI lineage: Eukaryota > Metazoa > Chordata > Actinopteri > Perciformes > Bovichtidae > Cottoperca > Cottoperca gobio. Next base: position 21,356,506 of record NC_041375.1, read on the forward strand.
CCGTCTTCCTTCTGGTGCCTTTTTTGCTGCGGCAGTAAAAGTTGTCACATAATGTAAAGTTGACTAACTTAACTTATGGTGAACTTGACTTAAACTCCCCTTGGCGTGTTGCACAACTCCCTCCTCCTCCTCCGCTGTCCCTGTCCCGGCCTGTGTAGAAATCCAGTTTGACAGCTTTAGTGACGGCAAGCAGAGGCACATTCACAAACGCAGAACAACCGTGCGAGCTGTTGCACATGGATTGTTACTGCTTGTTGTAGAGATAGAAAGCCGTTATTAAGACAATCGCATGCAGTGACACACGAGCCTGATTTTGCTTGTGACTATAAGTGTAAGAATGTATTCAGCGAGGGCTGTGCTGTCTCTGTGGACGTGGCCTAATTGGAGTGGAATTGAATATCTTGGGTTGAAAAACCAGCCAACGCTTCTGAGTACTCCCATTTGCATTTCATAAAAAGTAGCTAACACAGAAGATATCAATCTTTCCACCAGTAATGGAATCTTTTTATATGGTCTAATTTGTGCAGCTACACTTCTCATGAGTCATAATTCTCTTTTGTGGCTGCGCTTTATCTGTGCTCTGCCCTCTCATTAAAGAATAAAATGGAAATGACAACGTGCGTAAGGGAATATACAACCCCCCCCCCCCCGCCGCCTGTATCTTAAATGTGTGCTGCTGTGTTCTTTTCCTTGTGTCTAGTCTGTGGAAAAATCTGTTTTTGTGCAAATATACTAAATATAGATAAACCCACAGGTTTCCTCTTACACAATTATCAATAGTGTCTTTTCCTTTCCACGGCTTGCAGGAGTTTTCATTCATTCGGAAACTCAGTTTATGTTATAAATTACTTAACCAACCGCCATTATTATTATTATTAAACCGCTCAATACGCAGTCTCTATTATACATTAGTGTTGTAGAGGATATTAAAACGGTCAGTTTTGTCTCCTGGAGGGTGTTGCAGCCATAAATCACAGCATCAAACGATAGCTACTGATACAAATGATGATTAGATATGCAGCAGACAGTTTGATTTGATTATTCAGACCGCGCAATTGCCGAGACAAAAGCTTTACAACATGACTATTCGTTCTGTATCTGTTAATTCCCCCTTATCTCCAGAGAGCGCCTCTTTTCATCTGCCTCGTTTTTCCTTTATTTATTCCAGTGATCTTGTTTCCAGCTGCAGACTGTTAACTAGGCGGGGAGCTAAATATAAATCGAAATGTGCGCCTTTGTATCACAGAAACCAAATTACCTCAAACTTTGCTGATCCCTTCATGCATGTTCCTAAATACACAAGTTTCCCATTTGGCTGTAAACAGATTAATGTAGTTCTTCAGCAGTTGAGGTGGTCCAGCAAACTCGTGTCCACCTCACCTAAGGCCTGGGAAATAGAGCATGTAATCGCTCTCTGTCTGTCTCAAAAACTAATAGTGTGTGTGTGTGTGTGTGTGTGTGTGTGTGTGTGTGTGTGTGTGTGTGTGTGTGTGTGTGTGTGTGTGTGCAGAATGAGCACAGCAATTGATTTTGTGTTTGTGCTGCTCTATCAAAGAAGCCGTTTCAGAGTCTGAATTATAAATACTGTTACCGTCCTGAAAGCTGTCGGCCTCATCACGTCTCCAACAGTTGGTATCTTCTCCAGTGGTGTGTTGTGGATGACGCTCCCTATCTTTTATTTTTTTCTAATTGTTACACAGAGGGATGATCATGGGGGTCAGCCATGCACAAGGAATTATTAGTTTTAGTGCCAGTAAAGGCACCGAATATCATCGCAAACTTTAAACTCACATTCGGCTCGGTTATGTAACTTAGCTTTGTGATGGACTGGCGACCTGTCCAGAGTGGATCCTGTTTGATGCCCAATGTGAGCTGCGATAAGCGGTTTAAAAACTGTGCATGGATGGATATGGATTAATTTGTAATCACTTGTCACTTGTCACAGAAAAACTGAGGCACGCACATACACACACACACCTTGAAATCACTCTGTACACCAGAAAAAACACATTTACAGATGTTGTGTAATACGTCTTTTATGCAGTCTTGGATATTTCTGTGTTGAGTGTGTTTGCCTGTTTTTAAAATGTCAATTACCAAATGAATGTGGTCAGTATGTCTTAATTCATTCTTTATTAATTCATTCAAATACCCATGATCAACCTATCTGCCCCCTAGTGGTCGTCTGAAGGCGTGACAATGTTTGTCTGAATCAGGATATGTCACTTTAGTTCATCTTTACCCCTGTGATAAATTGTTCCTGAGTTACTCCTTGGCTCACGTCAGTCCTCTTCTTCTTCACAGGAGGACTCCATGAAAGATGACAGAGGAGGTGATTGTTGTAGCCAAGTGGGACTACACGGCCCAGCAGGACCAGGAACTTGACATCCGTAAAAACGAGCGTCTCTTCCTCCTGGACGACTCAAAGACCTGGTGGCGCGTCCGCAACGCCGGCAACCAAACTGGCTACGTGCCGTCGAACTACGTCGAGCGCAAGAACAGCCTTAAGAAGGGATCCCTGGTGAAGAACATCAAAGACACACTGGGTAAGAAGAATGTAGTCTTACACTGCTAAGAATTGAACAGGTCGCCTTGTGTGTTTGAGTTTAATGCTAGTGGATTATTTTCAGTAGAAGTGGAAGATCTCTGCACTTCCTTTTCAGTGCTCTCTGCTCCCCGTAAGAGGAGCAGGCTGTGGTCATACACAGCGGGCAGTTTGTGTGCATGCATGTGAATCTCCTCAGAAGTCAAATGAATCCCTCACTGTGTCTCTGCCGGGAGCCGTCACTGTGCACTCCAGGGATCCTGTTGAGTCGGCCGTTGCTCTCAGCTGTCAGCACACTGTCTGTCCCCAGTCATGACTTGAATACGTTAGACCGTGTATGTAGCCAAAGCTGCCAACTTATGACATTGACCAAGACAAAAACGAAACAGGCTATTAATAAGCTACTGTTGTAATACATATTGATAATGTACCATTTATAAAGCTCCCTCTGTCACAATAGACGAGTAAAACAGGAATAACGTGTCATGTCTGATATTTTCTGGTTGTGCTTTGTTTTGAACGTGTGATCAGTTAACTAATACATTTATAAAAAATGTTTTACATTTACAAGAATGAACAGAAATGGATGCTGAATCGAGCTACAGCGCACGTGCCAACAGCTGGCACAAACGAGCAGAAGCCGTTAATAGGTTATAAACTGTGCACTGGCCTGGAGTGCTTTAGGCTACTATCTAAACTCCAGTAATGTAATCAAACTTACATGATGCACGTGGGGCTTTGGCCCTCATGTAAGTTGCACGTGTGATGGGAGAAAGCACTGTGCACGCAGACGATTGTTAATTTACTGAATTCCTATTTATTCCTAATACTATATCTGTACATAGTGCATATCTTTAACCAAACTGCAATAAGACTTAATACTGTTTTCACTATTAAAAGGTACGATTGTGCAAACATCCCCAAGCTTAACTTCCCTTTGCAACCCTAGTTCTTCTGTGTTTCCATCATTACGGATATGATCCATTAATGGATGTTTCTTCAGTCCATGGGTGATATGAACATGTGCACTTTAGCGTTATATTAGTTTACAAACAGCAGCTTGTGCATTAACCACTGGGTGGGTCTGTGACACACACACAGCTCCCCCACACGTCAGCAAACAAGTGGCTTTAACGGTTTCCCGGCACAATCTAGTGCGTTGGTATTTTGATATTTATTTATTGGATATCAGGGAGCTCTTTGGTGCAGCTGTCAGGAGGAAACTGTCGCCTTCAGCCGCAGCTTTAAAACATCTCTGTTTATGTCACAATGTATTATGACTGATGGTGACACAGGACCTCATAAGGCTTCCCAACAGCACATCATTTGAATTCACCGGTAGGGGGGAGGGATATAGTTCAAGTCAAGAATGAAAGCATTGATGAAGATGATCAGCTTGCTCTACTTTCTTGGAGCAGGAACAGAGCCGGATGGAGCGTGGCACCGAAATTGACATTTTTGTCAGGCTAGTAGAGGGAGACATAGCAAGACGGAGATGTGGGAGAAGTTCTCAAACAGAATGATCAAGTTCAATCAAAGAATAGTAACTGTGTGGCCCTGAAAGACAGACGTGTGTATATAGAGTTCGGGGGAGGAGAGAATACAAGGAGATGACGGAGGGCTGGTCTAATGCGCCGATTCCTCTCGGCTCTGTGAATACCAGCCCTCGGGGGAAGCGCGCAGCTTTATGTGGGCCGGCGTGGCACAGCTTGCCACTGTCACCCTCACCAGGGATCATTGTGTGCAGAGACAAACACTCATCGCCCCCTGACCCCTCCTCCCGCTTCCACACTGTTCCCATCAGTCCCATTCTCTGTCGCTGTAGGATTCTGCTCTTCTATGATCAGTAGATTGATTAGTGGAGAAATCAGCAGCCTTAATGGCTGTGCTGGAATGATGGATTACCTCTCTGTCCCTGACTTTGTTATAGATCGACTACAACATTATGGCCTAGTTCCATTTCAGTATAAGTAGTGTGTGTCTCCAGCCAGTAGCTGTTTGGTGTTAAAAGCCTGACCAAATCCAATAGAGGAGAACATTGTCATGATGAGTTGATGAGCAATAAGTGAGGTCAGGGACTAATGGAACTTACTCACACACTTGAATTTGATTGGCTGAGAGTGTGATTACTTCATCTCGCCTGTAGTTTCTGGCTCTCTTCAGTAAGTCCACATTGTGATTAAGGACCTCGCCGATACTCTGTTTCCTCCAGTTCTCCTTATTTACTTTGCTATAATGTGGTTGAATCATCAACATTCATCCAGACAGAATTGAATTGTAAATGGCTTCATGCCGCTTTGTGCCCCAGTTTCTCTCTCACACAAAATAAAGACAGTAATGGCTGAAAGAATTTAGCAAAAGTCCTACTTATCTCTGAAACTGGGCCAGTACTTGACAGAATGACAAAGTGGCAAGTTACATTTCTGTCCACCTGACTTTGTACACGGCATCGATGTGTGAGTATGCGTGGGTGGACGTGAGGCATTTTAAAAGCACTTTGTCGCGTCCGCGGGTCAAAAAGCATTACACCGCTGGCTGAAGCCACTTTGTTCCATCCTGAAATACCTCAACGACTGTTGGACTGATTATCATTACATTTAGTAGAGACATTGATGGTTCCATGCCAGTGGTTTCTACATTTCCCTCGGGATGAATAAAGTATCTGTCCGTCTATCTAGTGGTTTTGAGTATAATGTCTCAACAATGGGATGAATTGCCGTTACATTTTGGTGCAGCCGTTCACGGTCCCTTCAGGATGAATCGTTATACCGTAATGTTTTATCATCAGGTCGAAACCTGTAAATGTTGTTTATGACCCGACGCTCTCGGCATGGTCAGACACTGTTTGTAACTAGGAATGTTTAAGCACCAATACAAGTTGCGCCCGTGTCTGCGTGGGAGTTGTTATTTCTAACCCTGTGGTGGCCTGAGTGTAAACACATCTGCTGCAGGATCAGACACAAAGCAGGAAAGGCTGTAAAGGTTGTAGCAAGAAATGTCATTTCCAGTGCCCGTACTTTGCGTTTGTTCTCTTCATGCCGGTGATTCAGAAGGAGGTGGAAAAGGAAATTATAAGACGACGGGTACCAAAGACCAACGAGCCAATCAGCAGCAGGGAGGTGTGCACAGTCAGCGCTACCGCTGTGTAGTCTTGTTCGTCTGCATCTCCACCGCAAACAATTTAATAAAGGCAAAATGGCCAAACTTTATTATTATTTTTAATTATTATATTATTTAACCTTTACATTTGTAATTCTTTGTTTCCTCAAATGCTGCATGTGGGTGTCCTGCAGGCTGCTGCGTTAAGACTCCCGAGGGTTTTGGCAGGTATTACTGGTTTTACACACAGTTATGCATTAAGTATAGGCCCAGAGAAGAGAGCAACACTGCTATTCAAAAGGCCGCATAGCTCATCTATGAGTCACTCAAAGTACTCTTTTTAAATCACAGCACAGTGCTAATGCTTCATTTAGGAGCCAGGTTGTGCATTTTCACTTGAATGTGGTTGGTGTGGACTCATGCATTTGTTATTTCCACAACAACTGCCCTCCGCTGTAAACTGTAGAGTGAAGCAATATGCGGCAACATGCGGTCATCGAGGCTTTCATCAACTCACTTCCCTCTGAGTTGGAGTCCTCTGGGTTTGAAAAGCTAGTCTCCTTCCACGAGATGAAGCGGTAGGTGAAGGTTGGGAGTGAAAGTGTGGGAGGAGGGAATATATCCTGCTGCTGCTCTAACCAGCAGGCCGGTGCCTTGAAGTGGAAATGAGTGAATAAGAAAGGTGTGTGTGTGCGTTAAAGTGTGTTTTTGCTCTGCTTGTGTGTGTGTGGGTGTGGGTATGTGTGTTCTTGTGTGTTCGCTCGCTGCCTTCTTGTGTGTCTCTCTTCTTAACCCTTTTCTGAAGGGACCACCTGAAGTAGGCACAAGAGTCAACCTTTGTCTTTGACTCACAGTCAGGTGATACAGAGTACACACACACACACACACACACACACACACACACACACACCTACCAGATACGTAAGATGCGCACTGCTATACATAAACATGATCTGCTTATTATTCCCGTCTCATCCTTCTTCTTTTGCGTTTTTGTCAGTTGTGGCATCTGATGTGCTTGGTCTACTGTTTGTGTGAGAAACCGCTGCCAAGGGACTCCTCGTCTTTATTCACAGCTCTCCTCCTCTTCCTCTCTGCCAACAAGTTTCATGCTACTCTGAGTGAACCCGGCAGTTTTCAAACAATGTAAATGTTGTATTCGGCAATGACATTTCTGTGGCATTTCAGCAGCCTCCGTGGGGGGAAACTGGGTGATTAGCTGTCAGGAAACTCACTTCAGTCATTAGCTGCACGCATGAGCCTCAACTGTCAAGTGAACGGTTTAAATGGTGTCAGCCTCATAGTGTATCATTATTATTTTAACATGAGTTTTAAGGGGAGACCTCCTTGGTTATGTTCACCAGAGAGACTTTAGAAACGTAAGGCCTAATTGAAGTGTGCAAAAGCATGTTTAAAAGTACACGCATGGAAAAGTCAGAGACAGGTAAGACAGGCGCAGACTTTGATCCTGGATGTGCTTATCGTTATCAAGCCCATGGTGCCTGCTCCACTTTTCATTCCCTGTCGACACCACCTATTTTCAGCCTTTTGATTAGTATAGATGTGTATCCTGCGTGTAAATGGTGTCGACGGAATCTCAACTAAATAACGAGCTTTCATTTCTTTGTATATGAGCAGAAGGACACGGGGCGCTCGGTGCAGGTGCATGTGTTAATTCTATTATAAGGAGTATTGATCCGTCATTCACCACCAAGGTTTTCTCCTAGGATATCCTGTATCCTCTATTTCTAAAGTACTTGGTGTGCTTCTCGGGGCCCTTGAGTGCAACTTGCAGCTTCAATTAGTTTCCTGCTGACCTAAACCGCCTCCTCTCCCCGTGAAGCTCAGGCCTTTCTCTGCTTTCTGTCTCCACCGCCTCTCACCACGGCCCCCATTGTTTTTGGATTATACGTTTCAAGTGTGTTTTTATATTAACAATGGATCAAGTGACTGCTTGTGAAAGGTGTTGCTTGTAGTGACAAACCCACAGAGAATCATCAGCTGACTCTGCAGCTCCCCTCAACTCTGCGGAGCGGTTTAGCATCTTTTAGCTGATTGTTGCACAGGTAACTGAACATTGTGGAGCATTTAGGAGACCAAAACAGAGCTGAATATTAATGTCTTATTCATAAAACATGATTCCAGATGAATGTGCACAGTAACACGTTTGCTGTATCAACTTTAAAGGTGATCAAATGTTGATTTTAATGCAGGTTTAAAGTTTATTTAAAACGACTGAGAGGAAAGAAATCTGGTAATCTTCCTGAGTCACCATTCTCTTTTCTTTCTGTCCATGCTGCAGGTTTGGGAAAAACGAAACGAAAGACAAGCGCCCGTGATGCTTCCCCGACGCCAAGCTCAGACACAGAGTACCCCTCTAATGGCAGCGGGGGCGGAGGAGGAGGAGCTGCTGAAAGGATTTACGACCTCAACATCCCCGCCGTGGCCAAGTTTGCCTACACAGCAGAGAGAGAGGACGAGCTGACCCTGGTCAAGGGCTCCCAGGTCATCGTGATGGAGAAGTGTAGTGACGGATGGTGGCGGGGCAGTCAGGCGGGCCGCGTGGGCTGGTTTCCCTCCAATTACGTCCTGGAGGAGCTCGGTGGGGCTGATGACCGAGAGGAAGGAGATTCCTCACAGGGCTACCAGGGAGGCTCTCAAGGGACTTTGTTGGCCAACGGCCGTGCAGGCGGCTGCGGTCCAGTGCTCCACTTGGTTCAAACACTCTACCCCTTCAGCTCTGTGACGGAGGAGGAGCTGAACTTTGACAAGGCAGAGGTCATGGAGGTGGTGGAGAAGCCTGAGAACGACCCGGAGTGGTGGAGGTGTAAGAACTCGCGTGGCATGGTGGGCCTGGTGCCTAAGAACTATGTAGTTGTGCTGGACGAGCGGCCTGGCCTGCCCTCCTCTACGTCGAGCTCCCCGCAGAATCGCTCTGTGACACCGGCCCGCTCAGGGAAGTTCGCTGGGAGGGACTGGTACTACGGCAACATCACCAGACACCAGGCCGAGGCTATACTCAACGAGAGAGCAGAGGAGGGCGACTTCCTCGTACGAGACAGCGAGTCATCGGTGAGTGAGTGAGTGAGTGTGTGTGTGTGTGTGTGTGTGTGTGTGTGTGTGTGTGTGTGTGTGTGTGTGTGTGTGTGTGTGTGTGTGTGTGTGTGTGTGTGTGTGTGTGTGTGTGTGTGTGTGTGTGTGTGTGTGTGTGTGTGTGTGTGTGTGTGTGTGTGTGTGTGTGTGGTGAAGTCATGGCAGAGTTGCATTAGGAAGGGAGAAACTCACATGAGGCAGAAAAGGACATTTCATTACATTTTAGTAAAAGTGTGACATCATTTTGAAAATGTAACAAATGTGAATGTCTTCCTACATGATCGGAGGGATTACATGATTATTAGCATCTACGCTCAGAGCAGGAACGGATCTTATTATCACCACTAGCAATCTATAACATAATAATAATAAACGAATATTGACTGAAATGGAAGCAAAGGGAAACACATGTTGGTATTACAGTTGATTATGAACATGAGAAGTTTAGAAAGTAGTATCCCGATGACAAGTGCAGACAAGGAAGTGGCATAGAAAGAGTTTGCAAACAAAATCAGATAACATTTGAAACAAATGTGCGTTTGAAGCTACCTGTTTACAAGAAGTGAACAGCTGATTGGACATGAAGGGTTTTTATCTTAAGTCTTACATGTTTGATAAAGTGAGCGCATGTCTTTAAACGTGAGAACACACTGCCACCTGCTGGATTAAGTCAGAAATGTCATTGCATGAGTTTCTCTCTTCCACTCTCTGCACCATGCGTATGTTTCCTCACCAACTGTCTCCCTCTTTCTTTTCAGCCCAATGATTTCTCTGTGTCGCTGAAGGCGGCCGGTAAGAATAAGCACTTTAAAGTGCAGCAGTCCGAGGGGGTGTTCTGTATCGGCCAGCGCAAGTTCGGCTCCATCGATGAACTAGTGGAGCACTACAAGAAAGCCCCCATCTTCACCAGCGAGCATGGAGACAAGCTGTACCTGGTCAAAGCGCTGCAGTGATTCACACATCCTCACACCTACACTGGATCTCTCTCTCTCGCACACACTCTCTTCATGCACACATAATACTAATGCCACCCCCTAACTGTCTTAACTCAAGCCTTAGCTCTGGACCCTCTCGCTGTGGCGTCTGTACCTCATCCAGTTTCACCTGTCGCCCTCCGGTGGTGATCAGGTGAACTTTCTAGCTCTACGAACGAGCAGCTTAACCCCAAATCGGCGAGCACCGTGTCAGCAAATACCCAGCTACATCCTTCATGTGCGGCACAGTGCTCTGTGTCTCGGATGTGAGCGTGTGCAGTGACCACACCTGCTGCTGACAGAACGCCTGAGGCCTTGTTAGGGGTTGAGCTCTCCTTCTGATGTCATACATCATGTCCATTTACTACCACGCACATTGTAGATTACACCATTGCTCTTAATCCACACAGGACTCCATCCTCTGAGGGACCTTACCCGTCAAATTGCCGGCCATTGTTTTATTGTGTTCCTTTATTGTAAAAAGAAATGCTTGTTCCTGAGTTAACTTCTTTTTCTTTTTTTAAGATAATTTAAATCCCTCTGTGGAGGTTTGAATCGTTGCTCTTTCATGCAATGACTTCACAAAGTGACCAGAATCACTCTCTTGCCTTTTTCTCCTCATGTTCATCATTCCTCGACATGATTTCTCTCCCCATTTGAACTACTGTCTCCACAGTCATTAGTAGTGATGTTATTGAATATACATGATACAATACTTCCTGTAATATTTCTAAAAGGCAGCGGTGGGGGGGGGGAGCATTAATGCAATAGGGGAGACTTCTGATTTCCTGTAGAGTTTGAATGTTTATCAATGTAACCAAATGTGCCACCCTGTACCCATAGAAGTGGCTCCAGGTCTGCACTGCACTCACCATTCATTCATAGATCTGTGCTCATGCTTTATATTGTGTCACATTGTTCTCCAGCACGTGTCTGTAGATCCAGTAGGACACTGACTGAAGAATAAGAAGCTTTTTGGTCACTACACTTGATCTGCTCCAGCGAACAGTTATAAAAGAGTATCTCTTCTGGTGTCAAAGTACATCTTTGTGAATCTTGCCATTTGCAAAGAATTGTGAGAAAAGTGTCATTTTACAAACAAAGACACACAAATGAGTGAAATAATGAGCAAACTAAGAAGGGATTGCCCTGACCGCTACACCACAGGTCAACAAGTCATTTGGAAATACTTACTCATTCATGAAACTAGTCCAACAACAAACCTGAAAGGCAGAGCGAATGACAGTTTGCAAAACCCCGCCTCTGAACAGCGATGGTCCAATCATAGCTTAGCAACCGTAACTAGGCACAGCAGGTCTGTCAACAGGAGAGAAAGAGTTCATGCAAGATCTAACGTTTGTGCTTTTATTTGCCTCTGGCTGAAGTCAAGGACGCACTCAAGGACAGAACAGGCGGCAAGACGGGAACTAAGGGGGCGTGGCTTAACAATAATAAGTCATCTTTACTGTAACCAAATATACTGTCATCTGGCTGATCATGAAACAATATTCTAGTCCTACCAAACATTTTCCTCGTCTGTTTTCTTTCTCTTTGTGCATTTGTTTACCGATGGAAGTGTTGTTGATCACGGGGTCCTCAGCTTTTATATGATATATCTGAATGTTATTGAGCATTGTTATTTAATTCTTGTCTCCACTGTATGTATATATTCAAAAATAAGATGAGGTGCATATATGAATCGCTAAGATCAACCCATGGTACTGTATCACCGACGACGTGATGAGAATTTAAATACTTTTGTTCAATAAATTTTTGAAGAATACTAAAAAAAAATCCTCGTGTTGAAATGATTGGTTGTGATCTTTACTGACCTGCTGGCCGATGCTTTTGCCCCCGTGTTACATTTTTACACCCTCGAAGACACCTCGACATGTAGACAGGAGGAGCCACAGATTAGGTTTAATGGCCGACACCCCACCACCTGGGCAACAGCTGTCCAATCTGTCAGAAATAATCTGCTAATGTACAAACCACCCCTTTGCAAACGGCATTGAATGAATCAAACCTGTTTTGCCCCTAGGGGAATTTATTATGCACAGAGCACAAAAGAATATCGAAACATCAACAATAGACGGGATTGCATATCTTTATATGAAAGTGTGGACTGAAACACCTCAGGACCAAACTGCATGTACAGAAAGTCTTATTTAAATATTACATATTGTTGGTGATTATTAGACATCAGAGGAAAAAATATGTTTGACCTTGCACCTTGACAGAAATGTGGATCGCAGTACCTTTAAATGTCCACACGGGGGCAGTGTTGGGCTTCCTGCATTGTTACCTGACAGCTGTTTATTTTCAATATCCACATTCAGAGCATTCAAGATATATTGACTAAATCAATTTATTTTGTTATTATATATATATATATATATATATATATATATATATATATATTATTATTATTAGAAAGGCACAGTCTGATTATGTTCTTGTGTTATTAAAATGATTTGTATGCCTGTATGGCTTCCCACTAGTTAACAGAAGAGATTTTAGTAAGCCAGTTGTTTCTCTCTTGCAAACTGAATTTCAATAAGATTTGAATTTGTACATTTTCAAATTGAACGTTTGATTTACAGCTAAATTTGTGTACATTGAGAGTTTTCAAATTCACCTTCAATTCCTGTACAAAGACATACTACAAAGAGAGAATATCACACACGAGTCATAACTTTGTGTTGTTACTAAAAACACACCAGGAAGAAGAGAGACATTGAGTTAGTACAGAGAGTATATTTATATTATTATAACATTATCTGGTCCCAGTTTAGTGTTTATTGCGACTACAGATGCAACATTGAATAAACTGCTGCCTCCTGTAGTGCTCTACTGACCCCTAAATAAATAATTACAATAAAACCCAGAGGATTCTATGATGTTGCACTAGTCACCCCTGCAATAAAAGACAACATCCCACAGATGATTGGTTTAGGTCACACACTCCTATCTAAACAGAAAGCACATCTATGAGGGACAATCATAGTCAGCGGTGCACAAGACCGTGACAAACTCCACAGCAGTAATGCCTCTATCACACAAACGAGAATCTCTCCCAACGTAAGACGACTCATCAACTCAACCTTCAGGCCGGTGCTGATCAGCAACTCGTTTGCTTCCTTTTAGATAAAAAGGGGTTTATTTCAGCCACTAATAAACTGTATCAGTATCTTGCACATCACTGTTCACTGGACACGGAGGTCGGCTGACACACACGTGTCTATAAAGCCACGACAGCCACTCATCTCTGAAAATATATTTCAATACAATACAAAAATATGTCAACAGTAATGCTCTTTTCACTCTTCAGGACTCATTTTTCCCAAACAATTCTGTACTCAATTAAGTAAAATAACATACATTATGTATGTATGTATTTATGAATTTATGTATTTATGTATGTATGTATTTATGGCTCCTGCCTGCAACCTTCAACATTCACATATATACTGACATAAATTGCAAATTGCTGCAGGAACCACGTCTGCCTGTCTTCTTCAGTATTTTGCAATTCATCAAGTTAACAAACTAAAACATGGTTATGGTTTCTGTATTCTTTTATGGGGCCATTTTGCTTGTTTTAAGGGTGAAATAATTTATCTGATTCTATAAATATATATGAATATAATTCCATATTTTGTGTTACCTGTCATGTTATGTGCCTGTAACTTACTGTTCATGCTGCCAATCTTTAAGTTTAGTTAAATATTTATCCATTTCTGTCCAAAAATGTCATCACTTTATAATATTATTTTATGTTATTTTATATCACCAACCTCTGATCAACTCATTCTTGAGTCCAAGCGATCGTTTGTGCAAAATTTGAAGAAAATCCCTCGAGGCGTTTTTGAGAGATCGCGTTCAAGGCCATGGGACGCATCAGAATAAAAATGTCATATAGAAAAGCTATAAAGATACCGTAGTATAAAAACTCACTTTATGTCATAATAAAGTCACAAAGGTCAGACGACCTTCTCAAGACTTCTCTACAGATGGAGTCTCTCCGTCCTTAAACGATTCATTTGTGTTGTGTCGTATGCCATAAGTTATGTAGTAAAGAAATGTAATAAATATATGCAGTAAAAGGGTAAAACTTAACTAAATATAGTCGACAGACTGAAGTTCACATTATTGATCTTATGAGATGTTGCACAGTGGTACACATTGATGATGCTGTAAACTGATATAGTAATCCACTGAAGGAATTGATAAACGAATGAATGAATTGTTTGGTGTGTGCCGTCACCTTCACTGGGTAATCGGTGCGTCCCGGGACAGAGCTGGCCTTCTTATCCGTCTCTTAAGTCACTTCCTGTCAGCGGTCGAGATGCCGCTGCCACAGCAGAACACTGTTTTTATCTCTTGTATTTTGTACGGTGTCTTGAAAGGCGCCTCCAAATCAAATGTATTATTATTATTATTATTATTATTATTATTATTAATATTATTATTATTATTATTATTATTATTATTAATATTATTATTATTATTATTATTAATAATATTATTATTATTATTATTATTAAAAGAGCTGAGTCTCCTCAGCAGATGCAGTCTGCTCCGTCCCTTCTTGTACAGAGCATGTTGTTGTATTGTATGCCACAGAAAATGTCATTAACAAAAGTCATAAAACAGTTAAATAAAATCACAATATAGTTTGTTGAATAAAAAAAAGTGATAATGTAAAAAGTATTATATAACATATCTTTAAAAAATCTGTTTTGTATACCGTAAAAAAGTAATTATCACTTCATTTGTGTGGTATGATATGTATGTGTATAGGTTGTCACAAACAATGCCATAAGAAGTCGTAGTATAGTATGTAAATCACATATCAGGTGATGTGTATTTGTGTAATGAGAGAGGGTGTGGCCTTAGGAGATCAACACCCTATATCAAGGTGCGCATAATTATTAGGCAGCTTCTTTTCCTCAGGAAAAAATGGGCCAAAAAAGAGACGATGAAAAGTCACAAATTGTAAAAAGTATTTCAGAGGGATGCAGCACTCTTGACATTGCTAAGATATTGGGGCGTGATCACAGAACCATCAAATGTTTTGTTGCAAATAGTCGACAGGGTCTCAAGAAACGTGTTGAGAAACAAAGACGCAAATTAACTGCCAAAGATTTGAGAAGAATCCAACATGAAGCTACCAGGAACCCATTGTCCTCCAGTGCTGTCATATTCCAGAACTGCAACCTACCTGGAGCGTCCAGAAGTTCAAGGTGTTCAGTGCTCAGAGACATGGCCAAGGTAAGGAAGGCTGAAACCCGACCACCACTGAACAAGACGCATAAGTTGAAACGTCAAGACTGGGCCCAAGAAATATCTGGAGACAGATTGTTCCAAGGTTTTATGGACTGATGAGATGAGAGTGACTCTTGAAGGAGCAGATGGATGGGCCCGTGGCTGGATCAGTGATGGGCACAGAGCTCCACTTCGACTCAGACGCCAGCAAGGTGGAGGTGGGGTACTGGTATGGGCTGGTATTATTACAGATGTGCTAGTTGGACCTTTTCGGGTTGAAGATGGAGTCAAAATCAACTCCCAAAACCACCACCAGTTTTTAGAAGACACGTTCCTAAAGCAGTGGGACAGGAAAAGGTCTGCATCTTGATGCGTTATATCCTGGTAAAATGGGACACCTCCCAAACTGATTGTATCCCAGTTCCAGGACTTTGAATATGGGAAAGGAAAACATTTGAGCTCGCTGCTCTCTGAAGCACACGGGGAACTAATGAGCTGACAGACTGCGAGGGAAGAATATCATCTGAGCAGAAAGACTTCTACAGATTCCTCCAAATGCAATCATAAAATATATTAATTTGGATAATCTATAGGAGGGAATAATGAAACATTTTATATCCGCCTATAACTCTGAATATCACAATACGTAAGTAACGGGTTCTCTGGGGAGACATATGATCTGCCAAACACACAAACATATTCTCTGATCTGCAGGGAATCTTTCTTGAAGAGACGTAATTTATATATTATATATATTTTATATACAGTATTAACATTCCTCTTGTGATGTACATAGTTATTTTTGCTACCAGCGTGTGAAATTCAGTACATCTGTACATTTATATTATTATTTATTATTATTATTATTATTATTATTATTATTATTATTATTATTATTAATAATAATAATAATAATAATAATATATATTTTAAATTGTATTATTTTATTTATTTATTTAAAATAAAATAAAAAATAGTTTAGTATGCCATAAAAAAGTGCCTTAAAAAATGTCATAAAAAAAAAAAAAATTGCATCACGAGTGTTTGCTTTCACCAACTGGTCAAGCTGCAGTTTAGATCCACGTCTGTCCAAAACGTCCTCACTTCATCCCAATAGACATTTGTGTGAAATGTTCATAATAAATATCGAGTAACGTTTTTTTGAGGCCACAGTGACCTTGACCTTGTTTTGAATATTCTTTCTTCACGTCTCTTTGACCTTGAACAAATTGCATATAATTCCAAGCAGCTCAAGGCTAAAATCTCACACTGCACCGAGCTCCTGATGGCTGTGACGACAACATAGTTATGTATCTCAATATCATAGTGAAAGTAATTAGAGGAGTTTAGAGTCGGCGGCTTCCCCAGATGTGTCTGCACAGCACACGAGGACACTTTTACACATTTTTATAAGCCTCTATAAAAAGCAAACGGCCATGAGAGGTGTGAATCAGGCTCTGGCGTCCTTTGGAGACAGGCGGGTGTAAAGAGGCAATATGTGAAAAACAAACATGTCCGCCTTCCTGTACTTCTATCCAAGACAGAAGCACGAGGGACAGGACCACGAGCAGCAAGACGGCACAGAAGATGATGTTTGATGAAGCAGATGTTCTTGACACATGGGGAAGTTTCAAAGCCTGTTGCATCCTGCTGACAATATTACATTCCTGCACTACAGGAAGTGCGAGGATTCTACTCTGTGCATCTGAATTCACACACACACACACTTTTTCTTTCAGACCACAGAACAAATTACTTTTGTACAGGTCGAGCCCTTTTGTGTTCTGCCCTGAAAGCATGCATGCTCTGTGCGTGTCTGCGCTGCTCTATTCTCTCCTCCTTTGATTTCTGCAGGTATGTCAGCAGCTCACACACGTCATTACACATGGATCGACTTGACATTGTGATATTTATTATTCATTCTGTCACCGTCTTCTTTGACAGGAGCAGAGGTGAGCGATGCAGCGGGCAGGAGGTGGGGGATGGGGAGGGAGAAACGAAGCCTCCCTTACTACGGCCTGTGGTCGGCAGACTTTCTCGGGTGTCTGGAGGAGCTGTGGCCGCAGGCAGCTCATGGAGGACCTGGACCTGGCTCCAACCTTCTGGGCTCACTTCCCCATCGGCAGCGAGCTGGGCTACGACAGTCAAGAGTCTGAAGCGCAACCTGAGTGAGGAAGACGAGGGGAAAGGAGAAGATTTAAGAGTCAGAGGGATGTGCAAAGGTTCCCACATACTGAGTATGAGGAAGAGTTTGTAGGGTACAGATGTGTGATCACTAATGACGGGGGGAGGGAGAGACGGTGTCAGTGGGGGTCTCTGGCCTTCGTTCCTTTTGTTTGCCAAAATGTCATTTACAGACAAAGAAAGGTACAACATGTAATCTACTCAATGACATGTCAGCTCGATCTGTTATTTAGGATTAGGGAGGTGCAGAGCGGAGTAAAATCTGTTGTCATCAATCAAAATGGTATTATTTGATCCACACCTCTCTATATGATGCAGTATACAATGATGAAACGATGTAAAGGTGTTTTGTTGAGCTGTTAAAGGGTTAAATGCAAAAGTAAACAAAATAAAAATTGACTTCAGGATTTGTGTTTTGAGTGAAGTGTGTCAGTTTATGAGATCAAGCGTGAGGAGCAGGATGGAAGCAACGTTCAATCTGATTTTACGGCGTTTCAATTCCTGCCTGACAGCAAACATGCAGTTACATAATGACCTGATGAGGTGACCTGATTCTGCCTTGTGTGTGTTTGGTGTCCAACAATGCTCTGATGCAGAGATGCTGAATGAAAGAGTCAATGTGTATCCCTGTTCAGAGGCATCTACTGAATAAAAACAGAAGGTAAATCTGTTGGCACGTCTGCCCTGAAAGCAGAGGCTTGCCTTTCACTAAGCTCTACAGCAGGGGTGGGGAACCTTTTTTCCTATCAAGGGCCATTTTTATTTACAACATCCTTCGAGGGCCGTACTAATTATTGAACTCATAACCTCTGCAAAATGTTTTTAAGACATAGCCCATTCATTTCACTTTTCTTTTATGCTAAATGCAAAAAAAGCAACTTTTTTATCCATGTATCTTTCTGTTTTATCAGAAAACCTTTATTAGTCCCACAACGGGGAAATGTATCTCGTCACAGCAAAAGAACATATGAAGTAAAAAGGCAGTACACAATAATTAAATAGAATAAACAATAATATAAGTACCAAGTGGTTGATAGAAATAAAGTGAGTATTGCACATGGCAGTGATAACTGCACAGCAGTGGTGGAACAGTCTGTTCTTGGTGTGGTGGTCTACCTCTCTATCTGTCCATGTTTGTATGTTCCGCTCTGCAGAGAGCTGCTTGTTGGGCCAAACTCCGCCGAAGAGCGTTAACTTTATCCAAACGCACTCAGCTCGTGCAGTGTTGATGTTTGTGCAGTAATGACGCTCGAGATTATTTTTAATCACCGCAAGCGCGTCCACACAAACTAGGCACACTGAACTTTTACTTCCTCAAAGAAATAATCGTTCGTCCATTTCTCCTGGAAAGTGCGACATTCTGCATTGAAGCTTTCTCTGTTTTACACTCGCCACGCTGCGTTCACGGAAGTCAACGACAGTCTCGTTTAATATTGTTTTTTTAACTTTTTTAAATTACATTTGTTGACATGACCACGTGATGACACGTTCCACTCGTGTTGTGTTCAAGGACCCTGACCTTGGACAGAAAAAACTATCAGTCGGCCGTTTAAAATATTGTCGTTGTTTTTTTTGCTAGTGGATTTTCTTTGCGTGCGTTTTACGAATTACCTCGAGGGCCGGATCAAATGGTCTCGCGGACCTCTACAGCACAGCAGCCTTGACTCAAATCTATTCCGATCTGACCTCTTTTCTCTTCAATGCCCGGTGAGTGTCCAGCTGAATGCAGCTTGTGTGTGTGACGGCTGGAGAAATGCTTCACAAAGAGGACGTAGCTACTTTAGTCAGAGACCGAACGATGAAATGAGGAAAGCAAGAGTTCACAAACATTTTCACACACACACACACACCATTGAGGGAGAATTTCTGAATGAAACCTCTATAAAGTATCTAGTATTTCACTCAGAAGACTATGATGTCATTAAATTGAGACTATAACTTGTTAGAAACAATATTGCTTAATCTTCACCCTTACACATGAAAAGTTGAATTCATAAGAAATAAAACACACTCTTGCTCAATTTAATACACTCTTGAAGAGACGGTCTAGTTGAGTATTACAGGGAGCTAATGGTGGCTAACGTTAGCACACTTTAGATGGATATTGTGCATGGATGCAGAGCGGTGTCTCCACTTGCTGCAATTTTGTCCCAAAGAAATCCTCTGCGGCATAAATAACATTTTTCCCACAGACTTCCATTATAAAAGAGACGTCTGTAAAAAACTAGACTCCTCGAACTACAAACAAGGTCAATTATTACTTTACTTTTTTTTTTTAATTCAAGTTGCATTCAGCTCATTTAATATGCAGCATCACACTTTAAACTCACTTACCTGATAAAAGAAAGCGTTTCAACATCCTTTGCTGATACGGAGACTCCCCCTCACCCCTCACCATGAATAATTCATGTTTTACAAAAGGAGCAACTTCACTCTTGGTCACTGACTTACTGTTGAAATTCATTTTTAAGTAGCTGTGCAGATTTCTCCTCAGTAATTCTAATGTCAGGTCAGAAAAAGCTTCTGTAATAGATACTTCAGCGGCATCTTCAGCATGCATACAAATCCAGAGTTTGTGGAATTTAATCACTTTGCACAGTTTACATTGCCAGAGATTCTCCTCATTCATTTCTTCTTAAGTGAAAACAGTATTTTTTTATTTATAACATGTGAATTGCAGCGACCTGCTTCAGAAAGTATAAATCCTGCAGGAAAAACTGAGGATATGGGAGATGGAAAAGTACCTGGGACACACATGAAAATTCATTTAAGAGCAGAAAATCTCCCAGTTACAGTTTTGTTCCTGTAGGCGAGCAGCTAAAAGACATTCCACCCCCTTAAGCCAGTTTCCATGTGGAAAGTCTGGGTCGCTGCCCACTCTTCCCTTGCACAGCAAGCATGCACAGTTGTTGCTTTTCCTCGGCTCTGCAAAGACTCTGAGCGGGTCCACGATGGCGTCCCAGCAGATGTACTTGAGATTAATAGCCCTGGCTGTATTGCTGACACTCTTTGCTCTGAGAGGTGAGCTCAACCTTCTTCTGCTTTTCATTTAAAATGTGACATATACACAACAGCTCGAGGCCAGAAGGTGACGGTCCCCATCAGGCCTTGTGCTGTTGGTGTAGTTCCAAAAGCATTAGCGATTAAAATGTAAGTAACTGCATGTCGAATGTGAAGGTGTTTTATTCAGGAGAATGTTCACTCTTAGAAAAGACGAAAAGGAAAAAGCAGCCACACACACCTCAAGTAACTTTGAAAAGGATGAGAATATAACATTAATAGACGAGAGAGCAGATGTAAAAGGCCTCGCCAACAGTTGCATCACATCGACTTTAAAATCAGAATCATTTGCATTTATATGATACCTGCTTTTCAAAGCATCACACACATTGGAATGCATTGCCAATTAATGTTTAATAATTCATTCATTTTATTATTATTCATTTCAATTTGGTGGGAAAGCTCAACCTTCAAAGACTTGAACCTTGCATCACAGTGAACACGTGCACATCCATAACCTCAGAGTTATAGAGAACATAAAGGCAGCCAGTTATTAATAATGCATATGATTGACAAATACGCCATGCTTTGGGAAAGTAGCTGTGTTGTAAAGCACACTGAGTATTAATGGAATAAAAACCTTCACTGAGAAAATGTCGACTCTGGATTATTGATGGAGGTTTTGCTGCAGTCACTTTGTCGTCAGATGACGTTAAACTTCCTTTTGAAGGAAAATAACTTGAATCCTTCGACAACATTAACTTCCCATAATTCATCCTGACGCGGGAAACAAGAGAAGAAGAATTCTGCAGGAATGTTGTTCGTGGCTCAACTGCAACACAAACCGGAGGAAACACTACACGGCAGCTATCTTCTACAAATTCCACTTTTTACAGCTCAGTGCAAAAGTTTCGTGCTCAGGCCGAGACAGAGTTCACCTCCAGACCAGGATTCTACTTCTGTGCATATTGTCAGGGTGTTAATTCTCCTTTAACCACACTCAACCATCCACACGTGCACACACACTAATCCATGAAGCTGGTGAAGTGAAGTGTGAAACTACTGTATCGCAAAAGCTCCTGCAGTGCAAGCAGAATAACCCGTTTATTATTTATTTATTTAAAGAAAAGGAAGCTAGAGCCTTGAACACTGTATACAAGTAAAGAGTTAGTGTTGTGCTGTTTATAAGCTGAGTGTAAGTTACCCGACATGAAGCTCTCTGTCTGCTCTTAAGGAATCTTAAGGAAAAGAGACGGTAACATCTTATGATCTCACTGCTCAATCAAAGATCAACTCAAGTGAAAGATGTTTTGAAATGTAATCTTTTGCCCGATTGTGCTTCCCTCCAGTGGCAGGATCTGGTACTGCCCTGTCGAAGTCCTCCGTCGCTGTCCCCTCTTCCCAGGCTCAAGAGTTTCTAGCAAAGCTGAGCAGAAGCAAGAGGAACCTCTGGGACCGCAGCAGACCTGACGTGCAGCAGTGGATTATGCAGTTTATGTACATGGGGTTTGATGAGCAGGTGGGTTGTTGCGTCTGTTCCAGGAGAGTTCAGATTTCCTGTGAACTCTTTCTCACACACACTCTCTCACACACACACACACACACACACACACACACACACACACACACACACACACACACACACACACACACACCATGACAGGGACTGTGCAAAACAAAACTGATCCACAGAACACAAAAAGAGCAAATAGATTCAGCACCTTTTGAGGAAAGATTGTTTACGCAGGGATTAGAAGAAGACACATTTCTCTCACAGCAGACGGACCATAAATTCTTCAAATGATGTGCCAATGTTTTTGTGAAAAACTGTCGTGAGATGGTTACCTTGCGTATTACGTTATAAAACCACAAGCTGCAAGGCAGTTATCCTCACAATGACGCTGTCTGAACACATGAATCCCCCCCCCACACACACACATATATATATATATGT